>NC_053497.1:61437056-61609556 GCF_905171775.1 Rana temporaria
GATTCCAGGATTACAGCTGTTTTTTGAAACCATTAAATCAATTTGTTTCGTTCCACTTTATGATTTACTGCTGTTAGGGGGCTCTGGGCTTCAGCAAATTGGCAGCCTCCAGCAGAAAGCAAGTTGTTATGGGTAAAGTTCTGCATTAAGTTAAAACAGAGCAAGAATTTCCACATGAAGGTCACAGGAACTGGAAGACAGCGTGGAAAACTACCACGAAGGGACTCGAACCCTCAATCTTCTGATTCGAAGACAGACGCCTTATCCATTAGGCCACGCGGTCTGCCACAGGTTCTACATTTTGGTTTGTGGTATGCGGATCAGCCAAACACTTGAAGAGCACCTGGGACATCTTCTGCTTGCTTTGCTCAAGCAGATTTGGTCAAAAAGATCTAAAAAGTATGATTTGGTGCCAAGGTCAAGCTTTAAGAAGTACATTTGCAACAGGGCCTAGGTGCAGAGTGTTAATACAGCTCCTTGACAATGGTAATAGATCAATAGAGTAGTACGAGAAAATACTAATTTCTAGAGGCAGCCAGTTGTCACCCCTCGTCTTGTCAGGATGGCCGAGCGGTCTAAGGCGCCAGACTCAAGAGCTGTTTCTTCACATTACGTGGGTGTTCTGGTCTCTGAATGGAGGCGTGGGTTCAAATCCCACTTCTGACAATCAATTTACATATTTAGCTTGAACTAGAATGACCAATTCCGCCGTGTTTTCATGCTACCATGTCACCGAATAAAAACAGTTAAAAAAAATCCAAAAACTTTGCAGATCCTACATAAAGATCAAATTGTTGGCAAAGCTCTGATAGGTCATGCTGTTAAATCTGTCATTTAAAGTGCAACTTTAGTCAGAAAATTAAGTCCTGCTAGGTCACTTCAGGTTGGCCCATTTTGCATATATACTTATGTAAAACATTCAAAAATAAGTGTCCATACACTTTAAAATCCAGTAATACACAGTGTTTCAGCCTGCTCTGCACATACTCAGTTGCTCTCCCATTTTAGGCACTGCTGAGTTTGGAGAGGCTGATCTACTGACAGCCTTAAAGCGCAATTAAACCCTCCTATCCTTTACAGCCAATGAAGCTGCTTCTGTTCTAACTGCAACTGCCATGGTACTGCACATGTGA
Source organism: Rana temporaria (assembly GCF_905171775.1). Lineage (NCBI taxonomy): Eukaryota > Metazoa > Chordata > Amphibia > Anura > Ranidae > Rana > Rana temporaria. The sequence goes on from NC_053497.1 coordinate 61,438,190, forward strand.
TCAGTTATGACACCAGCCATTGGAGTGTTTGACAGTTTGGTTGAGAACACAAGCAAATGGGACAGTTATCAATACCGGGATTCCAGGATTACAGCTGTTTTTTGAAACCATTAAATCAATTTGTTTCGTTCCACTTTATGATTTACTGCTGTTAGGGGGCTCTGGGCTTCAGCAAATTGGCAGCCTCCAGCAGAAAGCAAGTTGTTATGGGTAAAGTTCCGCATTAAGTTAAAACGGAGCAAGAATTTCCACATGAAGGTCACAGGAACTGGAAGACAGCGTAGAAAACGACCACGAAGGGACTCGAACCCTCAATCTTCTGATTCGAAGTCAGACGCCTTATCCATTAGGCCACGCGGTCTGCCACAGGTTCTACATTTTGGTTTGTGGTATGCGGATCAGCCAAACACTTGAAGAGCACCTGGGACATCTTCTGCTTGCTTTGCTCAAGCAGATTTGGTCAAAAAGATCTAAAAAGTATGATTTGGTGCCAAGGTCAAGCTTTAAGAAGTACATTTGCAACAGGGCCTAGGTGCAGAGTGTTAATACAGCTCCTTGACAATGGTAATAGATCAATAGAGTAGTACGAGAAAATACTAATTTCTAGAGGCAGCCAGTTGTCACCCCTCGTCTTGTCAGGATGGCCGAGCGGTCTAAGGCGCCAGACTCAAGAGCTGTTTCTTCACATTACGTGGGTGTTCTGGTCTCTGAATGGAGGCATGGGTTCAAATCCCACTTCTGACAATCAATTTACATATTTAGCTTGAACTAGAATGACCAATTCCGCCGTGTTTTCATGCTACCATGTCACCGAATAAAAACAGTTAAAAAAAATCCAAAAACTTTGCAGATCCTACATAAAGATCAAATTGTTGGCAAAGCTCTGATAGGTCATGCTGTTAAATCTGTCATTTAAAGTGCAACTTTAGTCAGAAAATTAAGTCCTGCTAGGTCACTTCAGGTTGGCCCATTTTGCATATATACTTATGTAAAACATTCAAAAATAAGTGTCCATACACTTTAAAATCCAGTAATACACAGTGTTTCAGCCTGCTCTGCACATACTCAGTTGCTCTCCCATTTTAGGCACTGCTGAGTTTGGAGAGGCTGATCTACTGACAGCCTTAAAGCGCAATTAAACCCTCCTATCCTTTACAGCCAATGAAGCTGCTTCTGTTCTAACTGCAACTGCCATGGTACTGCACATGTGATCAGTTATGACACCAGCCATTGGAGTGTTTGACAGTTTGGTTGAGAACACAAGCAAATGGGACAGTTATCAATACCGGGATTCCAGGATTACAGCTGTTTTTTGAAACCATTAAATCAATTTGTTTCGTTCCACTTTATGATTTACTGCTGTTAGGGGGCTCTGGGCTTCAGCAAATTGGCAGCCTCCAGCAGAAAGCAAGTTGTTATGGGTAAAGTTCCGCATTAAGTTAAAACGGAGCAAGAATTTCCACATGAAGGTCACAGGAACTGGAAGACAGCGTAGAAAACGACCACGAAGGGACTCGAACCCTCAATCTTCTGATTCGAAGTCAGACGCCTTATCCATTAGGCCACGCGGTCTGCCACAGGTTCTACATTTTGGTTTGTGGTATGCGGATCAGCCAAACACTTGAAGAGCACCTGGGACATCTTCTGCTTGCTTTGCTCAAGCAGATTTGGTCAAAAAGATCTAAAAAGTATGATTTGGTGCCAAGGTCAAGCTTTAAGAAGTACATTTGCAACAGGGCCTAGGTGCAGAGTGTTAATACAGCTCCTTGACAATGGTAATAGATCAATAGAGTAGTACGAGAAAATACTAATTTCTAGAGGCAGCCAGTTGTCACCCCTCGTCTTGTCAGGATGGCCGAGCGGTCTAAGGCGCCAGACTCAAGAGCTGTTTCTTCACATTACGTGGGTGTTCTGGTCTCTGAATGGAGGCGTGGGTTCAAATCCCACTTCTGACAATCAATTTACATATTTAGCTTGAACTAGAATGACCAATTCCGCCGTGTTTTCATGCTACCATGTCACCGAATAAAAACAGTTAAAAAAAATCCAAAAACTTTGCAGATCCTACATAAAGATCAAATTGTTGGCAAAGCTCTGATAGGTCATGCTGTTAAATCTGTCATTTAAAGTGCAACTTTAGTCAGAAAATTAAGTCCTGCTAGGTCACTTCAGGTTGGCCCATTTTGCATATATACTTATGTAAAACATTCAAAAATAAGTGTCCATACACTTTAAAATCCAGTAATACACAGTGTTTCAGCCTGCTCTGCACATACTCAGTTGCTCTCCCATTTTAGGCACTGCTGAGTTTGGAGAGGCTGATCTACTGACAGCCTTAAAGCGCAATTAAACCCTCCTATCCTTTACAGCCAATGAAGCTGCTTCTGTTCTAACTGCAACTGCCATGGTACTGCACATGTGATCAGTTATGACACCAGCCATTGGAGTGTTTGACAGTTTGGTTGAGAACACAAGCAAATGGGACAGTTATCAATACCGGGATTCCAGGATTACAGCTGTTTTTTGAAACCATTAAATCAATTTGTTTCGTTCCACTTTATGATTTACTGCTGTTAGGGGGCTCTGGGCTTCAGCAAATTGGCAGCCTCCAGCAGAAAGCAAGTTGTTATGGGTAAAGTTCCGCATTAAGTTAAAACGGAGCAAGAATTTCCACATGAAGGTCACAGGAACTGGAAGACAGCGTAGAAAACGACCACGAAGGGACTCGAACCCTCAATCTTCTGATTCGAAGTCAGACGCCTTATCCATTAGGCCACGCGGTCTGCCACAGGTTCTACATTTTGGTTTGTGGTATGCGGATCAGCCAAACACTTGAAGAGCACCTGGGACATCTTCTGCTTGCTTTGCTCAAGCAGATTTGGTCAAAAAGATCTAAAAAGTATGATTTGGTGCCAAGGCCAAGCTTTAAGAAGTACATTTGCAACAGCGCCTAGGTGCAGAGTGTTAATACAGCTCCTTGACAATGGTAATAGATCAATAGAGTAGTACGAGAAAATACTAATTTCTAGAGGCAGCCAGTTGTCTCCCCTCGTCTTGTCAGGATGGCCGAGCGGTCTAAGGCGCCAGACTCAAGAGCTGTTTCTTCACATTACGTGGGTGTTCTGGTCTCTGAATGGAGGCGTGGGTTCAAATCCCACTTCTGACAATCAATTTACATATTTAGCTTGAACTAGAATGACCAATTCCGCCGTGTTTTCATGCTACCATGTCACCGAATAAAAACAGTTAAAAAAAATCCAAAAACTTTGCAGATCCTACATAAAGATCAAATTGTTGGGAAAGCTCTGATAGGTCATGCTGTTAAATCTGTCATTTAAAGTGGAACTTTAGTCAGAAAATTAAGTCCTGCTAGGTCACTTCAGGTTGGCCCATTTTGCATATATACTTATGTAAAACATTCAAAAATAAGTGTCCATACACTTTAAAATCCAGTAATACACAGTGTTTCAGCCTGCTCTGCACATACTCAGTTGCTCTCCCATTTTAGGCACTACTGAGTTTGGAGAGGCTGATCTACTGACAGCCTTAAAGCGCAATTAAACCCTCCTATCCTTTACAGCCAATGAAGCTGCTTCTGTTCTAACTGCAACTGCCATGGTACTGCACATGTGATCAGTTATGACACCAGCCATTGGAGTGTTTGACAGTTTGGTTGAGAACACAAGCAAATGGGACAGTTATCAATACCGGGATTCCAGGATTACAGCTGTTTTTTTAAACCATTAAATCAATTTGTTTCGTTCCACTTTATGATTTACTGCTGTTAGGGGGCTCTGGGCTTCAGCAAATTGGCAGCCTCCAGCAGAAAGCAAGTTGTTATGGGTAAAGTTCCGCATTAAGTTAAAACGGAGCAAGAATTTCCACATGAAGGTCACAGGAACTGGAAGACAGCGTAGAAAACGACCACGAAGGGACTCGAACCCTCAATCTTCTGATTCGAAGTCAGACGCCTTATCCATTAGGCCACGCGGTCTGCCACAGGTTCTACATTTTGGTTTGTGGTATGCGGATCAGCCAAACACTTGAAGAGCACCTGGGACATCTTCTGCTTGCTTTGCTCAAGCAGATTTGGTCAAAAAGATCTAAAAAGTATGATTTGGTGCCAAGGTCAAGCTTTAAGAAGTACATTTGCAACAGGGCCTAGGTGCAGAGTGTTAATACAGCTCCTTGACAATGGTAATAGATCAATAGAGTAGTACGAGAAAATACTAATTTCTAGAGGCAGCCAATTGTCACCCCTCGTCTTGTCAGGATGGCCGAGCGGTCTAAGGCGCCAGACTCAAGAGCTGTTTCTTCACATTACGTGGGTGTTCTGGTCTCTGAATGGAGGCGTGGGTTCAAATCCCACTTCTGACAATCAATTTACATATTTAGCTTGAACTAGAATGACCAATTCCGCCGTGTTTTCATGCTACCATGTCACCGAATAAAAACAGTTAAAAAAAATCCAAAAACTTTGCAGATCCTACATAAAGATCAAATTGTTGGCAAAGCTCTGATAGGTCATGCTGTTAAATCTGTCATTTAAAGTGCAACTTTAGTCAGAAAATTAAGTCCTGCTAGGTCACTTCAGGTTGGCCCATTTTGCATATATACTTATGTAAAACATTCAAAAATAAGTGTCCATACACTTTAAAATCCAGTAATACACAGTGTTTCAGCCTGCTCTGCACATACTCAGTTGCTCTCCCATTTTAGGCACTACTGAGTTTGGAGAGGCTGATCTACTGACAGCCTTAAAGCGCAATTAAACCCTCCTATCCTTTACAGCCAATGAAGCTGCTTCTGTTCTAACTGCAACTGCCATGGTACTGCACATGTGATCAGTTATGACACCAGCCATTGGAGTGTTTGACAGTTTGGTTGAGAACACAAGCAAATGGGACAGTTATCAATACCGGGATTCCAGGATTACAGCTGTTTTTTGAAACCATTAAATCAATTTGTTTCGTTCCACTTTATGATTTACTGCTGTTAGGGGGCTCTGGGCTTCAGCAAATTGGCAGCCTCCAGCAGAAAGCAAGTTGTTATGGGTAAAGTTCTGCATTAAGTTAAAACAGAGCAAGAATTTCCACATGAAGGTCACAGGAACTGGAAGACAGCGTGGAAAACTACCACGAAGGGACTCGAACCCTCAATCTTCTGATTCGAAGTCAGACGCCTTATCCATTAGGCCACGCGGTCTGCCACAGGTTCTACATTTTGGTTTGTGGTATGCGGATCAGCCAAACACTTGAAGAGCACCTGGGACATCTTCTGCTTGCTTTGCTCAAGCAGATTTGGTCAAAAAGATCTAAAAAGTATGATTTGGTGCCAAGGTCAAGCTTTAAGAAGTACATTTGCAACAGGGCCTAGGTGCAGAGTGTTAATACAGCTCCTTGACAATGGTAATAGATCAATAGAGTAGTACGAGAAAATACTAATTTCTAGAGGCAGCCAGTTGTCACCCCTCGTCTTGTCAGGATGGCCGAGCGGTCTAAGGCGCCAGACTCAAGAGCTGTTTCTTCACATTACGTGGGTGTTCTGGTCTCTGAATGGAGGCGTGGGTTCAAATCCCACTTCTGACAATCAATTTACATATTTAGCTTGAACTAGAATGACCAATTCCGCCGTGTTTTCATGCTACCATGTCACCGAATAAAAACAGTTAAAAAAAATCCAAAAACTTTGCAGATCCTACATAAAGATCAAATTGTTGGCAAAGCTCTGATAGGTCATGCTGTTAAATCTGTCATTTAAAGTGGAACTTTAGTCAGAAAATTAAGTCCTGCTAGGTCACTTCAGGTTGGCCCATTTTGCATATATACTTATGTAAAACATTCAAAAATAAGTGTCCATACACTTTAAAATCCAGTAATACACAGTGTTTCAGCCTGCTCTGCACATACTCAGTTGCTCTCCCATTTTAGGCACTGCTGAGTTTGGAGAGGCTGATCTACTGACAGCCTTAAAGCGCAATTAAACCCTCCTATCCTTTACAGCCAATGAAGCTGCTTCTGTTCTAACTGCAACTGCCATGGTACTGCACATGTGATCAGTTATGACACCAGCCATTGGAGTGTTTGACAGTTTGGTTGAGAACACAAGCAAATGGGACAGTTATCAATACCGGGATTCCAGGATTACAGCTGTTTTTTGAAACCATTAAATCAATTTGTTTCGTTCCACTTTATGATTTACTGCTGTTAGGGGGCTCTGGGCTTCAGCAAATTGGCAGCCTCCAGCAGAAAGCAAGTTGTTATGGGTAAAGTTCCGCATTAAGTTAAAACGGAGCAAGAATTTCCACATGAAGGTCACAGGAACTGGAAGACAGCGTAGAAAACGACCACGAAGGGACTCGAACCCTCAATCTTCTGATTCGAAGTCAGACGCCTTATCCATTAGGCCACGCGGTCTGCCACAGGTTCTACATTTTGGTTTGTGGTATGCGGATCAGCCAAACACTTGAAGAGCACCTGGGACATCTTCTGCTTGCTTTGCTCAAGCAGATTTGGTCAAAAAGATCTAAAAAGTATGATTTGGTGCCAAGGTCAAGCTTTAAGAAGTACATTTGCAACAGGGCCTAGGTGCAGAGTGTTAATACAGCTCCTTGACAATGGTAATAGATCAATAGAGTAGTACGAGAAAATACTAATTTTTAGAGGCAGCCAGTTGTCACCCCTCGTCTTGTCAGGATGGCCGAGCGGTCTAAGGCGCCAGACTCAAGAGCTGTTTCTTCACATTACGTGGGTGTTCTGGTCTCTGAATGGAGGCGTGGGTTCAAATCCCACTTCTGACAATCAATTTACATATTTAGCTTGAACTAGAATGACCAATTCCGCCGTGTTTTCATGCTACCATGTCACCGAATAAAAACAGTTAAAAAAAATCCAAAAACTTTGCAGATCCTACATAAAGATCAAATTGTTGGCAAAGCTCTGATAGGTCATGCTGTTAAATCTGTCATTTAAAGTGCAACTTTAGTCAGAAAATTAAGTCCTGCTAGGTCACTTCAGGTTGGCCCATTTTGCATATATACTTATGTAAAACATTCAAAAATAAGTGTCCATACACTTTAAAATCCAGTAATACACAGTGTTTCAGTCTGCTCTGCACATACTCAGTTGCTCTCCCATTTTAGGCACTGCTGAGTTTGGAGAGGCTGATCTACTGACAGCCTTAAAGCGCAATTAAACCCTCCTATCCTTTACAGCCAATGAAGCTGCTTCTGTTCTAACTGCAACTGCCATGGTACTGCACATGTGATCAGTTATGACACCAGCCATTGGAGTGTTTGACAGTTTGGTTGAGAACACAAGCAAATGGGACAGTTATCAATACCGGGATTCCAGGATTACAGCTGTTTTTTGAAACCATTAAATCAATTTGTTTCGTTCCACATTATGATTTACTGCTGTTAGGGGGCTCTGGGCTTCAGCAAATTGGCAGCCTCCAGCAGAAAGCAAGTTGTTATGGGTAAAGTTCTGCATTAAGTTAAAACGGAGCAAGAATTTCCACATGAAGGTCACAGGAACTGGAAGACAGCGTAGAAAACGACCACGAAGGGACTCGAACCCTCAATCTTCTGATTCGAAGTCAGACGCCTTATCCATTAGGCCACGCGGTCTGCCACAGGTTCTACATTTTGGTTTGTGGTATGCGGATCAGCCAAACACTTGAAGAGCACCTGGGACATCTTCTGCTTGCTTTGCTCAAGCAGATTTGGTCAAAAAGATCTAAAAAGTATGATTTGGTGCCAAGGTCAAGCTTTAAGAAGTACATTTGCAACAGGGCCTAGGTGCAGAGTGTTAATACAGCTCCTTGACAATGGTAATAGATCAATAGAGTAGTACGAGAAAATACTAATTTCTAGAGGCAGCCAGTTGTCACCCCTCGTCTTGTCAGGATGGCCGAGCGGTCTAAGGCGCCAGACTCAAGAGCTGTTTCTTCACATTACGTGGGTGTTCTGGTCTCTGAATGGAGGCGTGGGTTCAAATCCCACTTCTGACAATCAATTTACATATTTAGCTTGAACTAGAATGACCAATTCCGCCGTGTTTTCATGCTACCATGTCACCGAATAAAAACAGTTAAAAAAAATCCAAAAACTTTGCAGATCCTACATAAAGATCAAATTGTTGGCAAAGCTCTGATAGGTCATGCTGTTAAATCTGTCATTTAAAGTGCAACTTTAGTCAGAAAATTAAGTCCTGCTAGGTCACTTCAGGTTGGCCCATTTTGCATATATACTTATGTAAAACATTCAAAAATAAGTGTCCATACACTTTAAAATCCAGTAATACACAGTGTTTCAGCCTGCTCTGCACATACTCAGTTGCTCTCCCATTTTAGGCACTGCTGAGTTTGGAGAGGCTGATCTACTGACAGCCTTAAAGCGCAATTAAACCCTCCTATCCTTTACAGCCAATGAAGCTGCTTCTGTTCTAACTGCAACTGCCATGGTACTGCACATGTGATCAGTTATGACACCAGCCATTGGAGTGTTTGACAGTTTGGTTGAGAACACAAGCAAATGGGACAGTTATCAATACCGGGATTCCAGGATTACAGCTGTTTTTTGAAACCATTAAATCAATTTGTTTCGTTCCACTTTATGATTTACTGCTGTTAGGGGGCTCTGGGCTTCAGCAAATTGGCAGCCTCCAGCAGAAAGCAAGTTGTTATGGGTAAAGTTCCGCATTAAGTTAAAACGGAGCAAGAATTTCCACATGAAGGTCACAGGAACTGGAAGACAGCGTAGAAAACGACCACGAAGGGACTCGAACCCTCAATCTTCTGATTCGAAGTCAGACGCCTTATCCATTAGGCCACGCGGTCTGCCACAGGTTCTACATTTTGGTTTGTGGTATGCGGATCAGCCAAACACTTGAAGAGCACCTGGGACATCTTCTGCTTGCTTTGCTCAAGCAGATTTGGTCAAAAAGATCTAAAAAGTATGATTTGGTGCCAAGGTCAAGCTTTAAGAAGTACATTTGCAACAGGGCCTAGGTGCAGAGTGTTAATACAGCTCCTTGACAATGGTAATAGATCAATAGAGTAGTACGAGAAAATACTAATTTCTAGAGGCAGCCAATTGTCACCCCTCGTCTTGTCAGGATGGCCGAGCGGTCTAAGGCGCCAGACTCAAGAGCTGTTTCTTCACATTACCTGGGAGTTCTGGTCTCTGAATGGAGGCGTGGGTTCAAATCCCACTTCTGACAATCAATTTACATATTTAGCTTGAACTAGAATGACCAATTCCGCCGTGTTTTCATGCTACCATGTCACCGAATAAAAACAGTTAAAAAAAATCCAAAAACTTTGCAGATCCTACATAAAGATCAAATTGTTGGCAAAGCTCTGATAGGTCATGCTGTTAAATCTGTCATTTAAAGTGCAACTTTAGTCAGAAAATTAAGTCCTGCTAGGTCACTTCAGGTTGGCCCATTTTGCATATATACTTATGTAAAACATTCAAAAATAAGTGTCCATACACTTTAAAATCCAGTAATACACAGTGTTTCAGCCTGCTCTGCACATACTCAGTTGCTCTCCCATTTTAGGCACTGCTGAGTTTGGAGAGGCTGATCTACTGACAGCCTTAAAGCGCAATTAAACCCTCCTATCCTTTACAGCCAATGAAGCTGCTTCTGTTCTAACTGCAACTGCCATGGTACTGCACATGTGATCAGTTATGACACCAGCCATTGGAGTGTTTGACAGTTTGGTTGAGAACACAAGCAAATGGGACAGTTATCAATACCGGGATTCCAGGATTACAGCTGTTTTTTGAAACCATTAAATCAATTTGTTTCGTTCCACTTTATGATTTACTGCTGTTAGGGGGCTCTGGGCTTCAGCAAATTGGCAGCCTCCAGCAGAAAGCAAGTTGTTATGGGTAAAGTTCCGCATTAAGTTAAAACGGAGCAAGAATTTCCACATGAAGGTCACAGGAACTGGAAGACAGCGTAGAAAACGACCACGAAGGGACTCGAACCCTCAATCTTCTGATTCGAAGTCAGACGCCTTATCCATTAGGCCACGCGGTCTGCCACAGGTTCTACATTTTGGTTTGTGGTATGCGGATCAGCCAAACACTTGAAGAGCACCTGGGACATCTTCTGCTTGCTTTGCTCAAGCAGATTTGGTCAAAAAGATCTAAAAAGTATGATTTGGTGCCAAGGTCAAGCTTTAAGAAGTACATTTGCAACAGGGCCTAGGTGCAGAGTGTTAATACAGCTCCTTGACAATGGTAATAGATCAATAGAGTAGTACGAGAAAATACTAATTTCTAGAGGCAGCCAGTTGTCACCCCTCGTCTTGTCAGGATGGCCGAGCGGTCTAAGGCGCCAGACTCAAAAGCTGTTTCTTCACATTAGGTGGGTGTTCTGGTCTCTGAATGGAGGCGTGGGTTCAAATCCCACTTCTGACAATCAATTTACATATTTAGCTTGAACTAGAATGACCAATTCCGCCGTGTTCTCATGCTACCATGTCACCGAATAAAAACAGTTAAAAAAAATCCTAAAACTTTGCAGATCCTACATAAAGATCAAATTGTTGGGAAAGCTCTGATAGGTCATGCTGTTAAATCTGTCATTTAAAGTGCAACTTTAGTCAGAAAATTAAGTCCTGCTAGGTCACTTCAGGTTGGCCCATTTTGCATATATACTTATGTAAAACATTCAAAAATAAGTGTCCATACACTTTAAAATCCAGTAATACACAGTGTTTCAGCCTGCTCTGCACATACTCAGTTGCTCTCCCATTTTAGGCACTACTGAGTTTGGAGAGGCTGATCTACTGACAGCCTTAAAGCGCAATTAAACCCTCCTATCCTTTACAGCCAATGAAGCTGCTTCTGTTCTAACTGCAACTGCCATGGTACTGCACATGTGATCAGTTATGACACCAGCCATTGGAGTGTTTGACAGTTTGGTTGAGAACACAAGCAAATGGGACAGTTATCAATACCGGGATTCCAGGATTACAGCTGTTTTTTGAAACCATTAAATCAATTTGTTTCGTTCCACTTTATGATTTACTGCTGTTAGGGGGCTCTGGGCTTCAGCAAATTGGCAGCCTCCAGCAGAAAGCAAGTTGTTATGGGTAAAGTTCCGCATTAAGTTAAAACGGAGCAAGAATTTCCACATGAAGGTCACAGGAACTGGAAGACAGCGTAGAAAACGACCACGAAGGGACTCGAACCCTCAATCTTCTGATTCGAAGTCAGACGCCTTATCCATTAGGCCACGCGGTCTGCCACAGGTTCTACATTTTGGTTTGTGGTATGCGGATCAGCCAAACACTTGAAGAGCACCTGGGACATCTTCTGCTTGCTTTGCTCAAGCAGATTTGGTCAAAAAGATCTAAAAAGTATGATTTGGTGCCAAGGTCAAGCTTTAAGAAGTACATTTGCAACAGGGCCTAGGTGCAGAGTGTTAATACAGCTCCTTGACAATGGTAATAGATCAATAGAGTAGTACGAGAAAATACTAATTTCTAGAGGCAGCCAATTGTCACCCCTCGTCTTGTCAGGATGGCCGAGCGGTCTAAGGCGCCAGACTCAAGAGCTGTTTCTTCACATTACCTGGGAGTTCTGGTCTCTGAATGGAGGCGTGGGTTCAAATCCCACTTCTGACAATCAATTTACATATTTAGCTTGAACTAGAATGACCAATTCCGCCGTGTTTTCATGCTACCATGTCACCGAATAAAAACAGTTAAAAAAAATCCAAAAACTTTGCAGATCCTACATAAAGATCAAATTGTTGGCAAAGCTCTGATAGGTCATGCTGTTAAATCTGTCATTTAAAGTGCAACTTTAGTCAGAAAATTAAGTCCTGCTAGATCACTTCAGGTTGGCCCATTTTGCATATATACTTATGTAAAACATTCAAAAATAAGTGTCCATACACTTTAAAATCCAGTAATACACAGTGTTTCAGCCTGCTCTGCACATACTCAGTTGCTCTCCCATTTTAGGCACTGCTGAGTTTGGAGAGGCTGATCTACTGACAGCCTTAAAGCGCAATTAAACCCTCCTATCCTTTACAGCCAATGAAGCTGCTTCTGTTCTAACTGCAACTGCCATGGTACTGCACATGTGATCAGTTATGACACCAGCCATTGGAGTGTTTGACAGTTTGGTTGAGAACACAAGCAAATGGGACAGTTATCAATACCGGGATTCCAGGATTACAGCTGTTTTTTGAAACCATTAAATCAATTTGTTTCGTTCCACTTTATGATTTACTGCTGTTAGGGGGCTCTGGGCTTCAGCAAATTGGCAGCCTCCAGCAGAAAGCAAGTTGTTATGGGTAAAGTTCCGCATTAAGTTAAAACGGAGCAAGAATTTCCACATGAAGGTCACAGGAACTGGAAGACAGCGTAGAAAACGACCACGAAGGGACTCGAACCCTCAATCTTCTGATTCGAAGTCAGACGCCTTATCCATTAGGCCACGCGGTCTGCCACAGGTTCTACATTTTGGTTTGTGGTATGCGGATCAGCCAAACACTTGAAGAGCACCTGGGACATCTTCTGCTTGCTTTGCTCAAGCAGATTTGGTCAAAAAGATCTAAAAAGTATGATTTGGTGCCAAGGTCAAGCTTTAAGAAGTACATTTGCAACAGGGCCTAGGTGCAGAGTGTTAATACAGCTCCTTGACAATGGTAATAGATCAATAGAGTAGTACGAGAAAATACTAATTTCTAGAGGCAGCCAGTTGTCACCCCTCGTCTTGTCAGGATGGCCGAGCGGTCTAAGGCGCCAGACTCAAGAGCTGTTTCTTCACATTACGTGGGTGTTCTGGTCTCTGAATGGAGGCGTGGGTTCAAATCCCACTTCTGACAATCAATTTACATATTTAGCTTGAACTAGAATGACCAATTCCGCCGTGTTTTCATGCTACCATGTCACCGAATAAAAACAGTTAAAAAAAATCCAAAAACTTTGCAGATCCTACATAAAGATCAAATTGTTGGGAAAGCTCTGATAGGTCATGCTGTTAAATCTGTCATTTAAAGTGCAACTTTAGTCAGAAAATTAAGTCCTGCTAGGTCACTTCAGGTTGGCCCATTTTGCATATATACTTATGTAAAACATTCAAAAATAAGTGTCCATACACTTTAAAATCCAGTAATACACAGTGTTTCAGCCTGCTCTGCACATACTCAGTTGCTCTCCCATTTTAGGCACTGCTGAGTTTGGAGAGGCTGATCTACTGACAGCCTTAAAGCGCAATTAAACCCTCCTATCCTTTACAGCCAATGAAGCTGCTTCTGTTCTAACTGCAACTGCCATGGTACTGCACATGTGATCAGTTATGACACCAGCCATTGGAGTGTTTGACAGTTTGGTTGAGAACACAAGCAAATGGGACAGTTATCAATACCGGGATTCCAGGATTACAGCTGTTTTTTGAAACCATTAAATCAATTTGTTTCGTTCCACATTATGATTTACTGCTGTTAGGGGGCTCTGGGCTTCAGCAAATTGGCAGCCTCCAGCAGAAAGCAAGTTGTTATGGGTAAAGTTCCGCATTAAGTTAAAACGGAGCAAGAATTTCCACATGAAGGTCACAGGAACTGGAAGACAGCGTAGAAAACGACCACGAAGGGACTCGAACCCTCAATCTTCTGATTCGAAGTCAGACGCCTTATCCATTAGGCCACGCGGTCTGCCACAGGTTCTACATTTTGGTTTGTGGTATGCGGATCAGCCAAACACTTGAAGAGCACCTGGGACATCTTCTGCTTGCTTTGCTCAAGCAGATTTGGTCAAAAAGATCTAAAAAGTATGATTTGGTGCCAAGGCCAAGCTTTAAGAAGTACATTTGCAACAGCGCCTAGGTGCAGAGTGTTAATACAGCTCCTTGACAATGGTAATAGATCAATAGAGTAGTACGAGAAAATACTAATTTCTAGAGGCAGCCAATTGTCACCCCTCGTCTTGTCAGGATGGCCGAGCGGTCTAAGGCGCCAGACTCAAGAGCTGTTTCTTCACATTACCTGGGAGTTCTGGTCTCTGAATGGAGGCGTGGGTTCAAATCCCACTTCTGACAATCAATTTACATATTTAGCTTGAACTAGAATGACCAATTCCGCCGTGTTTTCATGCTACCATGTCACCGAATAAAAACAGTTAAAAAAAATCCAAAAACTTTGCAGATCCTACATAAAGATCAAATTGTTGGCAAAGCTCTGATAGGTCATGCTGTTAAATCTGTCATTTAAAGTGCAACTTTAGTCAGAAAATTAAGTCCTGCTAGATCACTTCAGGTTGGCCCATTTTGCATATATACTTATGTAAAACATTCAAAAATAAGTGTCCATACACTTTAAAATCCAGTAATACACAGTGTTTCAGTCTGCTCTGCACATACTCAGTTGCTCTCCCATTTTAGGCACTGCTGAGTTTGGAGAGGCTGATCTACTGACAGCCTTAAAGCGCAATTAAACCCTCCTATCCTTTACAGCCAATGAAGCTGCTTCTGTTCTAACTGCAACTGCCATGGTACTGCACATGTGATCAGTTATGACACCAGCCATTGGAGTGTTTGACAGTTTGGTTGAGAACACAAGCAAATGGGACAGTTATCAATACCGGGATTCCAGGATTACAGCTGTTTTTTTAAACCATTAAATCAATTTGTTTCGTTCCACTTTATGATTTACTGCTGTTAGGGGGCTCTGGGCTTCAGCAAATTGGCAGCCTCCAGCAGAAAGCAAGTTGTTATGGGTAAAGTTCCGCATTAAGTTAAAACGGAGCAAGAATTTCCACATGAAGGTCACAGGAACTGGAAGACAGCGTAGAAAACGACCACGAAGGGACTCGAACCCTCAATCTTCTGATTCGAAGTCAGACGCCTTATCCATTAGGCCACGCGGTCTGCCACAGGTTCTACATTTTGGTTTGTGGTATGCGGATCAGCCAAACACTTGAAGAGCACCTGGGACATCTTCTGCTTGCTTTGCTCAAGCAGATTTGGTCAAAAAGATCTAAAAAGTATGATTTGGTGCCAAGGTCAAGCTTTAAGAAGTACATTTGCAACAGGGCCTAGGTGCAGAGTGTTAATACAGCTCCTTGACAATGGTAATAGATCAATAGAGTAGTACGAGAAAATACTAATTTCTAGAGGCAGCCAGTTGTCACCCCTCGTCTTGTCAGGATGGCCGAGCGGTCTAAGGCGCCAGACTCAAGAGCTGTTTCTTCACATTACGTGGGTGTTCTGGTCTCTGAATGGAGGCATGGGTTCAAATCCCACTTCTGACAATCAATTTACATATTTAGCTTGAACTAGAATGACCAATTCCGCCGTGTTTTCATGCTACCATGTCACCGAATAAAAACAGTTAAAAAAAATCCAAAAACTTTGCAGATCCTACATAAAGATCAAATTGTTGGCAAAGCTCTGATAGGTCATGCTGTTAAATCTGTCATTTAAAGTGCAACTTTAGTCAGAAAATTAAGTCCTGCTAGATCACTTCAGGTTGGCCCATTTTGCATATATACTTATGTAAAACATTCAAAAATAAGTGTCCATACACTTTAAAATCCAGTAATACACAGTGTTTCAGTCTGCTCTGCACATACTCAGTTGCTCTCCCATTTTAGGCACTGCTGAGTTTGGAGAGGCTGATCTACTGACAGCCTTAAAGCGCAATTAAACCCTCCTATCCTTTACAGCCAATGAAGCTGCTTCTGTTCTAACTGCAACTGCCATGGTACTGCACATGTGATCAGTTATGACACCAGCCATTGGAGTGTTTGACAGTTTGGTTGAGAACACAAGCAAATGGGACAGTTATCAATACCGGGATTCCAGGATTACAGCTGTTTTTTGAAACCATTAAAACGGAAAATTGTATCATACTTACCAGTAATTTTCCTTTCCTGGTGCCTATCCATGGCAGCATACTAGTGATAGAGCTCCGCCTCGACTCCTCCCTCAGGACTAGTGAATAGAATAAATTAAAGGCATAGCCCCTCCCCCAACATTCTCCGTACTATAGAATACCGAGGGTGGGAGCGTATGCTGCCATGGATAGGCACCAGGAAAGGAAAATTACTGGTAAGTATGATACAATTTTCCGTTTTCCTGGTGCCTCCATGGCAGCATACTAGTGATAAATAACTAGCTTGACGCGGGTGGGATAATGCTTAACAATAAGAGTTTTTAATTAGAAGAGGACATAGCAGCCTGAACTGCCCTTCTTCCGAACTCCACCGTTGTGAGAGCTCCTGGGTCAATGTGGTAGTGCCTGAGAAACGTGTTACGAGACGACCAGGTGGCTGCCCTGCACACCGTCTCCAGCGATACGTTAGCCCTTGTTGCCCAGGAAGTAGCGACTGCTCTAGTGGAATGAGCATTCACTCGAGATGGAGGCTCCATATTCTTCGCCCTGTAGGACCTCTGTATCAGCTTCACAACCCATGATGCCAGAGTCCTGATGGAGGCTTCCTTGCCCCTGTGTTTACCAAAAGGTACGATGAACAGTCTCTCCGAGGTTCTGAAGGAGCCGGTGGCCTCTAGATAGGCCTTGAGTGTTCTGGACACATCTAGTTCGTGGCAGGTTTCTGTATCAGTATCTGCAAATATTGGTAGAGCCCAAGGTTCCAACAGGTGGCTTGTAGAGGCGACCTTCGGCATGAACCCTCTGAGTGGGCGAAGTTCCACCCTGTCAGGGAAGAAAGAGATGTGGTCTTCCCCAATTCCTAAGGAGTGGAGTTCTGAGATCCTCCTACCGGAGGTGATGGGTAGCAGAAACTTTGTTTTCAGCGTTAGGTTCCATAGGGTTATTTGTTCTACTGGAGCAAAAGGTTGGATTGACAGAGCCTCGAGGACCAGAGACAGATCCCATTTAGGGAAGGATCGTCTAGCAGGCGGACGGATCTTCAGGACGCCCTTAAAGAAGATGACTAGTAAAGGATCTTCTGCCCACCTTTTACTGGTTGCGGCTGAGATTGCTGCTACCTGAACCTTGAGGGAGCTTAGACTAAGGCCTAGGTCAAGTCCTGTCTGAAGGAAACCTAATACATGGTTTGTAGAGGGGACGATAGGATCAAAGCCGTTATCGGCTGCGTAGGACAAGAACTTATCACAGATCTTCGAATATATAGTATTCGTTGTAGGTTTCCTGGCTTTTAAGAGGGTTGAGATGACCCCTGACGAGCAGCCTAGGGACTCGAACCTTCGCCTCTCAACTTCCAGACTCGAAGGTCCAACCTCTGAGGGTTTGGGTGAAGCAGTTTGCCCTGCAGCAGAAGTTGAGGGAATGCTGGGATCTTGACTGGTGGACTCACACTGAGACGCATGGCAAGTGGAAACCAAGGTCTCTTCGGCCAGTACGGGAGTATCGTCAGTACCTGCACTGATTCCCTGAGTAACCTCAGGAGGAATTTGAGTATCAGTGACCGCGGAGGGAAGGCATATGCCGTGGAGAACCTCCATGGGCATGTCAGGGCATCCACTGCTTCGGCTTGCGGATGTGGAAACCGGGAGACAAACCTGTCCAGTTTGGCGTTCTCCGAAGAGGCGAACAGGTCCACCTGTGGGGGATCCCAAGAGTTGGCAATCTGACGGAACACCCGTGGGTGGAGCGTCCACTCGTTGTTGTCGCAGAATCTCCTGGACAATGCGTCTGCTTCCGTATTCAGCTTGCCTGGGAGGTATACTGCTCGAAGGTCCAGGAGGTTCTTCTCTGCCCAAAGCATGATCGGCTCTACTTCCTTGAGAAGCGACCTGCTGCACGTGCCCCCCTATTTCTGTAGATACGCAACCGCTGCCCTGTTGTCCAGGCGAAGCAGAACCCTCTGACCCTTGACTTGAGATGTCAGGGAAGTTAGTGCCATAAAGGCTGCCCTCAATTCTAGGATGTTGGACACTACGCCTTGGGTGGAGAATGACCATTTCCCCTGTACTTTGGATTCCCCGCAATGGGCTCCCCAGGCCTGTCCGCTCGCATCGGACGTAATTGTGGTCCAATGAAGGGACCCCAAGTGACGGGGTCTGGAGAGGTTCTCTGGTTCTGTCCACCATTGAAGACTCCTTCGCATCAGACCTGTGATCAGGATCGTCTGGGACAGTCGACGTTTCCTCCACTGCGCCAAGAAACCAGTCTGAAAGAATCTCAGGTGCCAATGGGTCCATGGGACCATGGGGATGCAGGCAGACATAGTGCCAATGAGGCTCAGGCATTGTGAGGCCGTTAAAACCGGACTCTGGATGGTTTTGATCATTTTCTGAATGATAATCTCCCTCTTTGGCGGTGGCAACGACACTGTACCCCTCAGGGTGTTGAATGCTGCGCCCAAGTAGACCATCTGTTGAGTTGGTGTGAGTTGGCTCTTGTCTAGATTGACTAACCACCCTAACTCCCTTAGAGTTTGGAGCAGAATGGTTCGATGGCACATCAGTTGCTCTGGGCTGCTTGCAAGGAGTAGGATGTCGTCTAGATAATGATACACCCTTAAGCCCTTCTCCCTCAGGGGGGCAAGGGCAGACAATAGGATCTTGGAGAATACCCTGGGAGAGGTGCACAGCCCAAAGGGTAGAGCTTGGAACTGAAGGTGAGTATGACCCACTGCAAATCTCAGGTATTTCTGCACTGTCGGCTGGATTGGAACATGCAGGTATGCGTCCTGGAGATCGACAGAGATCATCCAATCCAACGGTTGTACTGCTTGGATTATTGTCTGCAAGGATTCCATCTTGAAGCTCTCGGTGTGAATATACCGGTTGAGCCTTTTCAGGTCTATCACAGGTCTCCATCCACCCGTCTTCTTGGGGACGAGGAATAAGGTGGAGTAAAAACCCGTGAATTGCTCTGCCAAGGGTACAGGAATGGCCGCTTCCTGACGCTGGAGTGACACTAAAAAGTCTTTTAGAGCTTGAGCTTTCAGGGGAGAAGATGGAATTTCCGATTTCTTGAACGAGCTCCGAGGTGGAGTTTGAAAAAACTTCCAAGAGTGCCCCCATTGAATAGTGGACAGAACCCAGGGGTCCTGGCAATGGGTGGCCCAGGCTGAGGTGAAATGTTTTAGCCTGGCTCCCACAGGGAGTGTCAGGGATGGCTCGGCGTCAAAAAGACTGCTTTTGCTCCTGAGGAGCCGGAGGGGCTTTCATCTTCCTGTTCAAGAAGGATTGCTGAGTGCCTCTCCAAGGTCTTCTGTTGTCTCTGAATTGACCCGAATTTCTGAAGTCTCTTGAATCTGAGCGGCGGAACCTAGAGGGACCGCCTCTGAATCTTCGTGTTCTCCTGTCTTGTGGGAGCATACCAGACTTCCCTCCTGACAGCCTAGAGATTGCGTTATCCATCTTATCTCCAAAAAGCGCCTTCCCATCAAAGGGAATCTTGCACCAGCTCTGTTTGTGTTGGGACGTTCTGACGCAGAGCAGTCTCAATGTTATCTGTCCATGACCTAATGGCATTAGAGACAGACGTGAGGGCGATGGCTGGTTTACAGGCCCCTCCTGCCGCTAAGTAGCTCCTCTTTAGTTCTAGGTCAATACGCCTGTCTAGGGGATCCTTGAAGGAGGTGGAATCCTCCATTGGTAAGGTCACGTTTTTGGCAAGGCGTACTACTGATGCATCCACCACAGGCATGGAGTTTAGTGCCTGTGTTCCAGACTCTGGTAAGGGATACAACTTGTTGAGCCGGGTCAAAGAGAACTTTTTATCAGGCTTTGCCCATTCGTTAAAAATGACCTGGCTAATCTCCCCCATTAATGGGAAAAGAATCTGCTTCCTCTTGAGAAAGGGAAAATAGCTTGTCGCCTCTTGAGGGGGATCATCCGCCTCTTTCCAGGAGATTGCTGACTTAACTGCCTGGATAAACGGGTTTACCAGGGAAAAGCTGAACCCTGAGGGCTCTGACTCCTCTGCTGAGTACTCCGAGTCATCTCCGGGTGAGGAGTCTCTGCCTGACCGATCAGTCGGTAGTACAGGTTGCCCGACTGTTGAGGGCCCCGGGAGACTGGATTCCACATTCTGAGCCTGTGGTACCTGCGAGGTCGGCTGAACAGGGACAGAAGCCAAGAGCTTGGAGAAGGAGTCCCTCATAGCTTTGTCCAGCAGTTCTACTGCATGCCGATTTTCCTGCTCGCGGTTGGACGCATAGTCCGTAAAGCAGTCCTTACAAACTACCTTGTCGGGTAGTGGCGTAGCCCCGCATGTCCAACACTTCTTCTTTCTTTGGCTTCTAGAAGATGGAGAGTGATCACTCCTGGATCTTGACCTCTGTGATCTATGGCGTGGAGATCGGGATCTTCGCCTAGATGAATGGGACCGGTGTCGCGAGGAATCTGATCTGCGGACTGGGCTGTCATTATCACGAGATCTTGATGACTTTCTGGTCCTCTTGGAGTGGGCAGGGCTACGGTGTAAGGAACTCACGTCAGAAAACAGTGAGGGCACTTTTTTTTTTTTTTTTTTTAATACTCACGTATCGTTGGTCCATACCTAATGGTGTGAGGATCTTTGTTACGCGGCAAATGACTCATTGCAGAGCTTGGGCGGAAGGATCGGCTGCAAAAAATATAGAGAGGCCGAAAAAAATAAATAATAATAATAATAGCAATAAGTGAGAAATTTGAACAAGAAAGGCACCTGTCTGCAACCTTCAGACAGGTGCTGCTATGCTGGCACTTTCCCCCATCTCCTCCCCTCTTACCAACACTTTTTTGGGGCTGAACCTAGCAGGGCTTAGCATCTGTCACTGCAGCAACAGCCCAGCCCTGTTCTAGGTCCTTATTTGAAGTTTTCCTGAAGGAAACCTTCCCCCAGGATCCGCCCCCAGCCAAGAGACTGGAAGTAAGGGCAAAAAAAGCCCTGTTTCCAGCATCCAAGATGGCCGCTGCGTCCCGAGATGTCACTGCACATGCGCCGCGCACGCGCCGCGCATGCGCAGAAGCGCCGGCGCCCGTGATACAGGAAGTACTGCATCAGGGCGCCGGGATCCTTAGTGAATGTAGGTGCCAATGCACCAAAAGTGTGGGCGCCGACCAGCACGGCCCCCCTGCCATAACGAGGGGTCAGCTGCACCTAGTGACACCTGCGGCTCCGCCCCTGACACAGGCCAGACCCCCAGACTGTCAGAGTGACAGGGCACCTGCTGGAAAAAAAGTTTTTTTTTTTTTGCACAGCATTACAATGGATATTTATTTTTTATTTTTTTAAAAGGAAAACATATATATAGCACAGCAGAAGTAAAACAAAAAGGGAAAGAAATGTCTGGCCTGGGGTAGTGGAGCCGATCCTTCCGCAGCTTCCATGTCATTCATCGGTGCTCCTGGCAGTTTGCGTTCCTATGAGGAAACTCTGCGATGCGACCCCAACAGATCCACAGAGGGGTCTCCCAGCTTATTAGCGCTATTAGCGGCCCAAGAACAGGGACTGCGCGCGGGAAAGGCTAAACCCGGCGGACGCTGCCGACTGCAGAGGTATGGACATACTTCTACTCTTCACCAGTATAAGAAGGTATGGAGGAAAAAAAGGAGAATGTTGGGGGAGGGGCTATGCCTTTAATTTATTCTATTCACTAGTCCTGAGGGAGGAGTCGAGGCGGAGCTCTATCACTAGTATGCTGCCATGGAGGCACCAGGAAATCAATTTGTTTCGTTCCACTTTATGATTTACTGCTGTTAGGGGGCTCTGGGCTTCAGCAAATTGGCAGCCTCCAGCAGAAAGCAAGTTGTTATGGGTAAAGTTCCGCATTAAGTTAAAACGGAGCAAGAATTTCCACATGAAGGTCACAGGAACTGGAAGACAGCGTTGAAAACGACCACGAAGGGACTCGAACCCTCAATCTTCTGATTCGAAGTCAGACGCCTTATCCATTAGGCCACGCGGTCTGCAGCAGGTTCTACATTTTGGTTTGTGGTATGCGGATCAGCCAAACACTTGAAGAGCACCTGGGACATCTTCTGCTTGCTTTGCTCAAGCAGATTTGGTCAAAAAGATCTAAAAAGTATGATTTGGTGCCAAGGTCAAGCTTTAAGAAGTACATTTGCAACAGGGCCTAGGTGCAGAGTGTTAATACAGCTCCTTGACAATGGTAATAGATCAATAGAGTAGTACGAGAAAATACTAATTTCTAGAGGCAGCCAGTTGTCACCCCTCGTCTTGTCAGGATGGCCAAGCGGTCTAAGGCGCCAGACTCAAGAGCTGTTTCTTCACATTACGTGGGTGTTCTGGTCTCTGAATGGAGGCGTGGGTTCAAATCCCACTTCTGACAATCAATTTACATATTTAGCTTGAACTAGAATGACCAATTCCGCCGTGTTTTCATGCTACCATGTCACCGAATAAAAACAGTTAAAAAAAATCCAAAAACTTTGCAGATCCTACATAAAGATCAAATTGTTGGCAAAGCTCTGATAGGTCATGCTGTTAAATCTGTCATTTAAAGTGCAACTTTAGTCAGAAAATTAAGTCCTGCTAGGTCACTTCAGGTTGGCCCATTTTGCATATATACTTATGTAAAACATTCAAAAATAAGTGTCCATACACTTTAAAATCCAGTAATACACAGTGTTTCAGCCTGCTCTGCACATACTCAGTTGCTCTCCCATTTTAGGCACTGCTGAGTTTGGAGAGGCTGATCTACTGACAGCCTTAAAGCGCAATTAAACCCTCCTATCCTTTACAGCCAATGAAGCTGCTTCTGTTCTAACTGCAACTGCCATGGTACTGCACATGTGATCAGTTATGACACCAGCCATTGGAGTGTTTGACAGTTTGGTTGAGAACACAAGCAAATGGGACAGTTATCAATACCGGGATTCCAGGATTACAGCTGTTTTTTGAAACCATTAAATCAATTTGTTTCGTTCCACTTTATGATTTACTGCTGTTAGGGGGCTCTGGGCTTCAGCAAATTGGCAGCCTCCAGCAGAAAGCAAGTTGTTATGGGTAAAGTTCCGCATTAAGTTAAAACGGAGCAAGAATTTCCACATGAAGGTCACAGGAACTGGAAGACAGCGTAGAAAACGACCACGAAGGGACTCGAACCCTCAATCTTCTGATTCGAAGTCAGACGCCTTATCCATTAGGCCACGCGGTCTGCCACAGGTTCTACATTTTGGTTTGTGGTATGCGGATCAGCCAAACACTTGAAGAGCACCTGGGACATCTTCTGCTTGCTTTGCTCAAGCAGATTTGGTCAAAAAGATCTAAAAAGTATGATTTGGTGCCAAGGTCAAGCTTTAAGAAGTACATTTGCAACAGGGCCTAGGTGCAGAGTGTTAATACAGCTCCTTGACAATGGTAATAGATCAATAGAGTAGTACGAGAAAATACTAATTTTTAGAGGCAGCCAGTTGTCACCCGTCGTCTTGTCAGGATGGCCGAGCGGTCTAAGGCGCCAGACTCAAGAGCTGTTTCTTCACATTACGTGGGTGTTCTGGTCTCTGAATGGAGGCGTGGGTTCAAATCCCACTTCTGACAATCAATTTACATATTTAGCTTGAACTAGAATGACCAATTCCGCCGTGTTTTCATGCTACCATGTCACCGAATAAAAACAGTTAAAAAAAATACAAAAACTTTGCAGATCCTACATAAAGATCAAATTGTTGGCAAAGCTCTGATAGGTCATGCTGTTAAATCTGTCATTTAAAGTGGAACTTTAGTCAGAAAATTAAGTCCTGCTAGGTCACTTCAGGTTGGCCTATTTTGCATATATACTTATGTAAAACATTCAAAAATAAGTGTCCATACACTTTAAAATCCAGTAATACACAGTGTTTCAGCCTGCTCTGCACATACTCAGTTGCTCTCCCATTTTAGGCACTGCTGAGTTTGGAGAGGCTGATCTACTGACAGCCTTAAAGCGCAATTAAACCCTCCTATCCTTTACAGCCAATGAAGCTGCTTCTGTTCTAACTGCAACTGCCATGGTACTGCACATGTGATCAGTTATGACACCAGCCATTGGAGTGTTTGACAGTTTGGTTGAGAACACAAGCAAATGGGACAGTTATCAATACCGGGATTCCAGGATTACAGCTGTTTTTTGAAACCATTAAATCAATTTGTTTCGTTCCACTTTATGATTTACTGCTGTTAGGGGGCTCTGGGCTTCAGCAAATTGGCAGCCTCCAGCAGAAAGCAAGTTGTTATGGGTAAAGTTCCGCATTAAGTTAAAACGGAGCAAGAATTTCCACATGAAGGTCACAGGAACTGGAAGACAGCGTAGAAAACGACCACGAAGGGACTCGAACCCTCAATCTTCTGATTCGAAGTCAGACGCCTTATCCATTAGGCCACGCGGTCTGCCACAGGTTCTACATTTTGGTTTGTGGTATGCGGATCAGCCAAACACTTGAAGAGCACCTGGGACATCTTCTGCTTGCTTTGCTCAAGCAGATTTGGTCAAAAAGATCTAAAAAGTATGATTTGGTGCCAAGGTCAAGCTTTAAGAAGTACATTTGCAACAGGGCCTAGGTGCAGAGTGTTAATACAGCTCCTTGACAATGGTAATAGGTCAATAGAGTAGTACGAGAAAATACTAATTTCTAGAGGCAGCCAGTTGTCACCCCTCGTCTTGTCAGGATGGCCGAGCGGTCTAAGGCGCCAGACTCAAGAGCTGTTTCTTCACATTACGTGGGTGTTCTGGTCTCTGAATGGAGGCGTGGGTTCAAATCCCACTTCTGACAATCAATTTACATATTTAGCTTGAACTAGAATGACCAATTCCGCCGTGTTTTCATGCTACCATGTCACCGAATAAAAACAGTTAAAAAAAATCCAAAAACTTTGCAGATCCTACATAAAGATCAAATTGTTGGGAAAGCTCTGATAGGTCATGCTGTTAAATCTGTCATTTAAAGTGCAACTTTAGTCAGAAAATTAAGTCCTGCTAGGTCACTTCAGGTTGGCCCATTTTGCATATATACTTATGTAAAACATTCAAAAATAAGTGTCCATACACTTTAAAATCCAGTAATACACAGTGTTTCAGCCTGCTCTGCACATACTCAGTTGCTCTCCCATTTTAGGCACTACTGAGTTTGGAGAGGCTGATCTACTGACAGCCTTAAAGCGCAATTAAACCCTCCTATCCTTTACAGCCAATGAAGCTGCTTCTGTTCTAACTGCAACTGCCATGGTACTGCACATGTGATCAGTTATGACACCAGCCATTGGAGTGTTTGACAGTTTGGTTGAGAACACAAGCAAATGGGACAGTTATCAATACCGGGATTCCAGGATTACAGCTGTTTTTTGAAACCATTAAATCAATTTGTTTCGTTCCACTTTATGATTTACTGCTGTTAGGGGGCTCTGGGCTTCAGCTAATTGGCAGCCTCCAGCAGAAAGCAAGTTGTTATGGGTAAAGTTCCGCATTAAAGTTAAAACGGAGCAAGAATTTCCACATGAAGGTCACAGGAACTGGAAGACAGCGTAGAAAACGACCACGAAGGGACTCAAACCCTCAATCTTCTGATTCGAAGTCAGACGCCTTATCCATTAGGCCACGCGGTCTGCCACAGGTTCTACATTTTGGTTTGTGGTATGCGGATCAGCCAAACACTTGAAGAGCACCTGGGACATCTTCTGCTTGCTTTGCTCAAGCAGATTTGGTCAAAAAGATCTAAAAAGTATGATTTGGTGCCAAGGTCAAGCTTTAAGAAGTACATTTGCAACAGGGCCTAGGTGCAGAGTGTTAATACAGCTCCTTGACAATGGTAATAGATCAATAGAGTAGTACGAGAAAATACTAATTTCTAGAGGCAGCCAGTTGTCACCCCTTGTCTTGTCAGGATGGCCAAGCGGTCTAAGGCGCCAGACTCAAGAGCTGTTTCTTCACATTACGTGGGTGTTCTGGTCTCTGAATGGAGGCGTGGGTTCAAATCCCCCTTCTGACAATCAATTTACATATTTAGCTTGAACTAGAATGACCAATTCCGCCGTGTTTTCATGCTACCATGTCACCGAATAAAAACAGTTAAAAAAAATCCAAAAACTTTGCAGATCCTACATAAAGATCAAATTGTTGGCAAAGCTCTGATAGGTCATGCTGTTAAATCTGTCATTTAAAGTGCAACTTTAGTCAGAAAATTAAGTCCTGCTAGGTCACTTCAGGTTGGCCCATTTTGCATATATACTTATGTAAAACATTCAAAAATAAGTGTCCATACACTTTAAAATCCAGTAATACACAGTGTTTCAGCCTGCTCTGCACATACTCAGTTGCTCTCCCATTTTAGGCACTGCTGAGTTTGGAGAGGCTGATCTACTGACAGCCTTAAAGCGCAATTAAACCCTCCTATCCTTTACAGCCAATGAAGCTGCTTCTGTTCTAACTGCAACTGCCATGGTACTGCACATGTGATCAGTTATGACACCAGCCATTGGAGTGTTTGACAGTTTGGTTGAGAACACAAGCAAATGGGACAGTTATCAATACCGGGATTCCAGGATTACAGCTGTTTTTTGAAACCATTAAATCAATTTGTTTCGTTCCACTTTATGATTTACAGCTGTTAGGGGGCTCTGGGCTTCAGCAAATTGGCAGCCTCCAGCAGAAAGCAAGTTGTTATGGGTAAAGTTCCGCATTAAGTTAAAACGGAGCAAGAATTTCCACATGAAGGTCACAGGAACTGGAAGACAGCGTAGAAAACGACCACGAAGGGACTCAAACCCTCAATTTCTGATTCGAAGTCAGACGCCTTATCCATTAGGCCACGCGGTCTGCCACAGGTTCTACATTTTGGTTTGTGGTATGCGGATCAGCCAAACACTTGAAGAGCACCTGGGACATCTTCTGCTTGCTTTGCTCAAGCAGATTTGGTCAAAAAGATCTAAAAAGTATGATTTGGTGCCAAGGTCAAGCTTTAAGAAGTACATTTGCAACAGGGCCTAGGTGCAGAGTGTTAATACAGCTCCTTGACAATGGTAATAGATCAATAGAGTAGTACGAGAAAATACTAATTTCTAGAGGCAGCCAGTTGTCACCCCTTGTCTTGTCAGGATGGCCAAGCGGTCTAAGGCGCCAGACTCAAGAGCTGTTTCTTCACATTACGTGGGTGTTCTGGTCTCTGAATGGAGGCGTGGGTTCAAATCCCACTTCTGACAATCAATTTACATATTTAGCTTGAACTAGAATGACCAATTCCGCCGTGTTTTCATGCTACCATGTCACCGAATAAAAACAGTTAAAAAAAATCCAAAAACTTTGCAGATCCTACATAAAGATCAAATTGTTGGCAAAGCTCTGATAGGTCATGCTGTTAAATCTGTCATTTAAAGTGCAACTTTAGTCAGAAAATTAAGTCCTGCTAGGTCACTTCAGGTTGGCCCATTTTGCATATATACTTATGTAAAACATTCAAAAATAAGTGTCCATACACTTTAAAATCCAGTAATACACAGTGTTTCAGCCTGCTCTGCACATACTCAGTTGCTCTCCCATTTTAGGCACTGCTGAGTTTGGAGAGGCTGATCTACTGACAGCCTTAAAGCGCAATTAAACCCTCCTATCCTTTACAGCCAATGAAGCTGCTTCTGTTCTAACTGCAACTGCCATGGTACTGCACATGTGATCAGTTATGACACCAGCCATTGGAGTGTTTGACAGTTTGGTTGAGAACACAAGCAAATGGGACAGTTATCAATACCGGGATTCCAGGATTACAGCTGTTTTTTGAAACCATTAAATCAATTTGTTTCGTTCCACTTTATGATTTACTGCTGTTAGGGGGCTCTGGGCTTCAGCAAATTGGCAGCCTCCAGCAGAAAGCAAGTTGTTATGGGTAAAGTTCCGCATTAAGTTAAAACGGAGCAAGAATTTCCACATGAAGGTCACAGGAACTGGAAGACAGCGTAGAAAACGACCACGAAGGGACTCGAACCCTCAATCTTCTGATTCGAAGTCAGACGCCTTATCCATTAGGCCACGCAGTCTGCCACAGGTTCTACATTTTGGTTTGTGGTATGCGGATCAGCCAAACACTTGAAGAGCACCTGGGACATCTTCTGCTTGCTTTGCTCAAGCAGATTTGGTCAAAAAGATCTAAAAAGTATGATTTGGTGCCAAGGTCAAGCTTTAAGAAGTACATTTGCAACAGGGCCTAGGTGCAGAGTGTTAATACAGCTCCTTGACAATGGTAATAGGTCAATAGAGTAGTACGAGAAAATACTAATTTCTAGAGGCAGCCAGTTGTCACCCCTTGTCTTGTCAGGATGGCCAAGCGGTCTAAGGCGCCAGACTCAAGAGCTGTTTCTTCACATTACGTGGGTGTTCTGGTCTCTGAATGGAGGCGTGGGTTCAAATCCCACTTCTGACAATCAATTTACATATTTAGCTTGAACTAGAATGACCAATTCCGCCGTGTTTTCATGCTACCATGTCACCGAATAAAAACAGTTAAAAAAAATACAAAAACTTTGCAGATCCTACATAAAGATCAAATTGTTGGCAAAGCTCTGATAGGTCATGCTGTTAAATCTGTCATTTAAAGTGGAACTTTAGTCAGAAAATTAAGTCCTGCTAGGTCACTTCAGGTTGGCCCATTTTGCATATATACTTATGTAAAACATTCAAAAATAAGTGTCCATACACTTTAAAATCCAGTAATACACAGTGTTTCAGCCTGCTCTGCACATACTCAGTTGCTCTCCCATTTTAGGCACTACTGAGTTTGGAGAGGCTGATCTACTGACAGCCTTAAAGCGCAATTAAACCCTCCTATCCTTTACAGCCAATGAAGCTGCTTCTGTTCTAACTGCAACTGCCATGGTACTGCACATGTGATCAGTTATGACACCAGCCATTGGAGTGTTTGACAGTTTGGTTGAGAACACAAGCAAATGGGACAGTTATCAATACCGGGATTCCAGGATTACAGCTGTTTTTTGAAACCATTAAATCAATTTGTTTCGTTCCACTTTATGATTTACTGCTGTTAGGGGGCTCTGGGCTTCAGCAAATTGGCAGCCTCCAGCAGGAAGCAAGTTGTTATGGGTAAAGTTCCGCATTAAGTTAAAACGGAGCAAGAATTTCCACATGAAGGTCACAGGAACTGGAAGACAGCGTAGAAAACGACCACGAAGGGACTCGAACCCTCAATCTTCTGATTCGAAGTCAGACGCCTTATCCATTAGGCCACGCGGTCTGCCACAGGTTCTACATTTTGGTTTGTGGTATGCGGATCAGCCAAACACTTGAAGAGCACCTGGGACATCTTCTGCTTGCTTTGCTCAAGCAGATTTGGTCAAAAAGATCTAAAAAGTATGATTTGGTGCCAAGGTCAAGCTTTAAGAAGTACATTTGCAACAGGGCCTAGGTGCAGAGTGTTAATACAGCTCCTTGACAATGGTAATAGGTCAATAGAGTAGTACGAGAAAATACTAATTTCTAGAGGCAGCCAGTTGTCACCCCTCGTCTTGTCAGGATGGCCGAGCGGTCTAAGGCGCCAGACTCAAGAGCTGTTTCTTCACATTACGTGGGTGTTCTGGTCTCTGAATGGAGGCGTGGGTTCAAATCCCACTTCTGACAATCAATTTACATATTTAGCTTGAACTAGAATGGGAGAGGGGAAACAATTAGTTTCCCATCAATATGGGAATGAGACAGAATCAGGTAATAAAGTTAATTAAAAAAAAAAAAAAAAAAAATATAAGATAGATTGTTATATAGGATTGGTTAATAAGGCAATAAGATGATTGGTCAGTAAATAAGCACGAGCCCTTGGTCAGTTGTTAAGCCTGGAGAGCCTATAAATACAAGTGGACATCTAGAAACCGTTAGCAGAGCGGCGGTGACATCTCAGAAGACACGTCTGCTCTGTGCTGCAATGGAATTTTACCTGCGTCAGCTTATGGACAGGGCCGCAGCACCAGGCGGAGAAGAATGGATGAAACTTTGCCTTTCTCTGGCTCCTCCATCCTCGGTTTTGC
Organism: Rana temporaria; assembly: GCF_905171775.1. Classification (NCBI taxonomy): domain Eukaryota; kingdom Metazoa; phylum Chordata; class Amphibia; order Anura; family Ranidae; genus Rana; species Rana temporaria. The sequence continues at coordinate 61,468,096 of NC_053497.1, forward strand.
AGGAAGCTGATGAGGCAGTGTGCTCAGCATCTATGTCCCTTCCTGCTACAGCTCCGCCCCCGGTTCCCGGGTTATTCCTTCCTCATGTAGATCGAGGTGACAGGCAGGTTGATCTGCCTATGGGTGTGAATGAGGTTGGACTTGCTGCGTCATCGGCCCTCCCTCCTCCAGAAGTGAATGACGATGTGCAGGTTAATGCAAATACTGTTGCTGGCAGAACTGGCAGGTCGGTTTACAAGAGGACACAGAAGCTGCGCAGATGTTATTCTCCATCACCTCCAAAGAACACTAAAAAGGGTAAGGGTGGTAAAAAAGCTCCTTCCCAAATTATTTCAGTGCAGTCTTCTCAGACCAGAGAAGATTTTCAGACAGCTTTGTGTGATGTTTTTAATCCTTTAGTTGGTACTACTGATTATCCTGCTGTCTCTAATGTTGTTTCTCATGCAGGTCGCTCTGATAACACTTTAACTGTTTCAGCACCAGCACAATGTCCTATTCCTGTGGTGACAAGTGATACTGCTCCCACACAAAGAGGTGAGTCTCTCGACTCGGCTGCTTTATCTGATATCATTTCTAACTTTTCTTTAGTGTCTGGGCAATTGCAGCAATTACTGTCTAGAACTTCATTGCCTGCTATGGATGTTTCGCACGCTTGGTCTAACCAGCAATCTGCCCAATCTACATGTGTGCCTAGCCAGGTAATGCAGGTGGAACCGATTGCTAATGTGCATGAAATTGCTAATGTTCCTGAAAGTTGTTTTAGGGAGGCTATGGCGTGTGAGTTGTCCCCGCTGGGTTTTCATTTATCTGCTAATGTCAAAGCTAAGATTTGGAAGGGGGATTATATGGATATTTTGTCCCTTTTACCAGCTGCAGAAGACAGACCTCTGAGGTGGGATCAAGAAAAGGTTGTAGATGATAAGCGTAAGATTGTGCCTAGATCCTTCAATAACTGGCTTCAGGCCTTCTGTATTTACGCTAGTGTGATGGGCGAAAAACATCCTGAGATTTGTTATAAAATGTTTCATCATGTGGAAATCATATTGGAAGCGTATAAAAATTTTCCAGGCTTGGCTTGGTTTACTTATGATGAATCTTTTCGTCAAAAACTAGCCGTTCATGGATCGTTACGATGGGGAACAAAAGACGTCGGATTGTGGCTCAATTTGTTGTTGCCTCAGAGACCGATGGTTAGATCCCCTCCGGTACAGACTGGGCCTTTTCGCAAGGGCCTTTGCTTTAGCTTCAATGAGGGCCAATGTAAGTGGCCGCATACGTGCCGTTTTAGACATGAATGTTCTAATTGTTCGGGAGTACACCCGGCTTCTAGATGTTTCAAAAAGGTGGCGTTGACCCCGCAGCCTCAGCCTAAGGATACTTTTCGTAAAAGCAGTAACCCCGGTGAAGTTGGTAGAAATGTTACCTTATCTACGCATTTGGCCGCGTCGTCAGGAGGCGGACTTATTAATTAAGGGCTTTTCGTTGGGTTTTTTACTTCCATCTTTTTCTGGAGTGGGTTGTTCGGTTGTGAATAATTTACCCTCTGTTAGCAGGTTTAAAGAGGTAGTTAGGAAAAAGATAGAGAAGGAAGTACGGGCTGGCAGGGTTGCGGGTCCTTTCAAGGACCCCCCTTTTGTCAATTTCAGGATATCTCCATTAGGCATTATTCCTAAGAAGGATACTAAGAGTTTTAGACTGATTCATCATTTGTCATTTCCTGCTGGCTCTTCTTTAAATGATGATATTGATCCTGAAGTCTGTACGGTATCTTACAGTTCGTTTGACGATGCTATTTCTTTGGTTCGTTCGGTTGGTGGTTCGGTTTTTTTGGCTAAGGCTGACATTAAATCGGCATTTCGGTTGTTACCCATCCACCCGTCTGCTTTTGATTCGCTTGGCTTTTATTTTGATGGTAATTTTTATTTCGATCGTTGCCTCCCGATGGGCTGTTCTATGTCTTGTTGCTATTTTGAGACTTTCTCGTCATTTTTGGAATGGTCGGTTTCGCATGTCACGGGTTCTCTTAATTTGGTGCATTATTTAGATGATTATCTTTTTATCGGGGCTTCTTCTGCAGATTGTTTGTTTTTGTTTACAATGTTTAGGATGCTTTGCAGGAAATTTGGAGTGCCTCTAGCGGAAGAGAAATCGATCTGGCCTACGAAATCGTTGGAGTTCCTAGGTGTTACGATTGATGCTGAGAGAATGGAATTTCGTTTGCCTCCTGATAAGGTGTGTCGTATGCGCTTTTTGGTTTCTTTTGTCTTGAGCAAAAAGAAGGTTACACTGCGTACATTACAGGCTCTGTTGGGTCTGTTGGCCTTTGCGACCAGAGTCATAGCTGTTGGGAGGGTTTTTTCGAAGAGGTTGTACAGAGCGTTGGCAGGATTGAAGGACCCTCGGCATTTTGTCAGGATTTCCTCAGAATTAAGAGATGATTTGAAGGTTTGGGATTGTTTTTTGTTACATTTTAACGGTTGTTGTTTTTGGCAGTCTCCATTTTGTGATGCTTCGGCACTCTCTCTGTTCACAGATGCTTCGGGATCTTATGGTTATGGTGTATACTGGGATGGACATTGGTCAGCTGCTCCTTGGCCGGCGGGTTGGATGGAGAGGGGTTTGACTTCCAATATTGTATTTTTGGAAATCTTTCCCATCTTGGTGGCTCTGGAATTGTGGGGTGACAGTTTTCGTAATATGAGATTGCTTTTTCATTCGGACAACAAGGGTGTGGTTTTTTCCATCAATTGTATGTCTTCCAAGTCTCCACCTGTGGTTGCTGTTCTTCGGCACATTGTTTTTAAATGTCTCCTTTTGAATGTTTGGATTAAGGCTAAATATATACCTGGTCATGTTAATGATATTGCTGACGCACTGTCTCGATTACAGCAGGAACGTTTCAGGACACTGGTGCCAGAAGCAGATCTTCTTGGTCTTCCGTGCCCTATCCATCTGTGGTCCATCGTCTAGAGAAGGTTCAAGTTGCTGTCCTGAACTCGTTGGCTCCTTCCACGTGGGCAAATTACAAGGCCGCGTGGGATAGCTGGCAATCTTTTTTGTTTACGCAGGGTCATCATCAGGATGAGTACAGTGAGCATCTGGTTCTTTCTTTTTTGGACTCCTTGATGGGTTCTAATTATTCATATTCGCATGTTGTTAAAATTTTGGCTGGGGTTTCTTTTTTTGTTAAATGGCGGAATTTACCGCCTTGTTCTAGTTTTTTTTCTATACAACAAGTATTGAAGGGTTACCGGAAATGTTCCTTTTCTGTCGATACTAGGGTTCCGATTACTGTGGAACTGTTGCGAGCCTTACTCTCAGTGACTGATTCGATATGTTCGTCTAATTATGAAGCTGTTCTTTTCAAAGCTTCTTTTAGTGTTTGTTTTTTTGGAGCTTTTAGGATTTCGGAATTGGTGCCCAATTCCTCCTTTGCTTGTAATGGCCTGCTCTATTCGGATTTGTCTTTTTCTGACAGTGGGGTTCAGTTTTTTTTGAGGCATAGTAAAACTGATCAACTGGGGAAGGGCCGAATTATTAGTATTGCTAAGATTTATGACAGTTCTATTTGTGCTTGTCACTTTATGTTTAAGTATTGTTCCATTCGTCCTAAGTGTGGATCTCATTTATTTGTACATGTTGATGGGCTTCCGCTTACCCGTTTTCAATTTTCTGCAGTCCTGAAGAAGTGTTTAGTCAAGCTGAATCTTGACCATTTGCATATTACCACTCACTCATTTAGAATAGGTGCAGCTACTGAAGCTTCTAGGCTTGGTTTGTCTGCATCTGCGATCCAGGACTTGGGTGGGTGGAAGTCCAATTGTTTCAAGACTTATATTAGGCCTAACCTTTGCCATTTCTGAATTCCAGGTGCATCAAAGCATAATGTCTGGATTTTAGGACATTCTTACGTGTTCTGGGCTAAGAAACGTGCTTCTATCCGTTCGTATGGTAATAATTTGGGTTTGGATGGTGAGGATGTTTTTATTTGTTGGTTTGGTAGGCGCGGAATGTCTTGGTTTGACTTGCGCCCTACTTTAAATAGATTATATTCTTCATGGCCTCCTCCGAATGCTGTAGTTTTCCATCTCGGGGGTAATGACTTAGGTCATTATAAGACACTTGATTTATTAAGTAGGATTAAAGTTGACCTCTATCAATTGCATTTAATTCTTCCTAATACAGTTTTAATATTTTCCGAAATTATTCCAAGACTTTCTTGGTTTTTATCTCCAGATCTACTGTTCTTGGAGAAAATTAGAAAGAAAATTAATAGGGCCATGGCTAAATTTATGCCTTCAATTGGGGGCATGTCTTTTAGACATGTTGAATTGGAAGGTAGAATTCCAGGTTTTTATCGGTCAGACAATGTTCATTTGTCTGATGTGGCCCTGGATATATTAAATTTGGATTTGCAGACTAGTGTGGAATTGGCCGTGGCCAGGGTGGGGTGCCAGACTTGTTAATCAAGTCTGGCGGGTGGGGATATTTGTGTGTAAGTTTATGGTATATAGTTTGAGCTGTAAGGGCTAAACTAATTTATGGGAATAAGTAAGAGTATTGGCAAGTAATGTTTTGGTGATAATACGTTTATTATAAATACCAACAATGAAAGAGCTACGGCCAATTATTTCCAACAAATAAAATATTTTATCAAAATGATAATTTCTGGTTTCATAGTATTTATTTATAGAAGGTTAAAGATTTCTGTATTCATTCCCATGGGAGAGGGGAAACAATTAGTTTCCCATCAATATGGGAATGAGACAGAATCAGGTAATAAAGTTAATTAAAAAAAAAAAAAAAAAAAATATAAGATAGATTGTTATATAGGATTGGTTAATAAGGCAATAAGATGATTGGTCAGTAAATAAGCACGAGCCCTTGGTCAGTTGTTAAGCCTGGAGAGCCTATAAATACAAGTGGACATCTAGAAACCGTTAGCAGAGCGGCGGTGACATCTCAGAAGACACGCCCTCCCTCCCTCCCTTTGTCGTAGCTCTAAGTTGTGTGGTTGTTTATGTCCCTTCCTAAGAAGGGGATATTTGTGTGTAAGTTTATGGTATATAGTTTGAGCTGTAAGGGCTAAACTAATTTATGGGAATAAGTAAGAGTATTGGCAAGTAATGTTTTGGTGATAATACGTTTATTATAAATACCAACAATGAAAGAGCTACGGCCAATTATTTCCAACAAATAAAATATTTTATCAAAATGATAATTTCTGGTTTCATAGTATTTATTTATAGAAGGTTAAAGATTTCTGTATTCATTCCCATGACCAATTCCGCCGTGTTTTCATGCTACCATGTCACCGAATAAAAACAGTTAAAAAAAATCCAAAAACTTTGCAGATCCTACATAAAGATCAAATTGTTGGGAAAGCTCTGATAGGTCATGCTGTTAAATCTGTCATTGAAAGTGCAACTTTAGTCAGAAAATTAAGTCCTGCTAGGTCACTTCAGGTTGGCCCATTTTGCATATATACTTATGTAAAACATTCAAAAATAAGTGTCCATACACTTTAAAATCCAGTAATACACAGTGTTTCAGCCTGCTCTGCACATACTCAGTTGCTCTCCCATTTTAGGCACTACTGAGTTTGGAGAGGCTGATCTACTGACAGCCTTAAAGCGCAATTAAACCCTCCTATCCTTTACAGCCAATGAAGCTGCTTCTGTTCTAACTGCAACTGCCATGGTACTGCACATGTGATCAGTTATGACACCAGCCATTGGAGTGTTTGACAGTTTGGTTGAGAACACAAGCAAATGGGACAGTTATCAATACCGGGATTCCAGGATTACAGCTGTTTTTTGAAACCATTAAATCAATTTGTTTCGTTCCACATTATGATTTACTGCTGTTAGGGGGCTCTGGGCTTCAGCTAATTGGCAGCCTCCAGCAGAAAGCAAGTTGTTATGGGTAAAGTTCCGCATTAAAGTTAAAACGGAGCAAGAATTTCCACATGAAGGTCACAGGAACTGGAAGACAGCGTAGAAAACGACCACGAAGGGACTCGAACCCTCAATCTTCTGATTCGAAGTCAGACGCCTTATCCATTAGGCCACGCGGTCTGCCACAGGTTCTACATTTTGGTTTGTGGTATGCGGATCAGCCAAACACTTGAAGAGCACCTGGGACATCTTCTGCTTGCTTTGCTCAAGCAGATTTGGTCAAAAAGATCTAAAAAGTATGATTTGGTGCCAAGGCCAAGCTTTAAGAAGTACATTTGCAACAGCGCCTAGGTGCAGAGTGTTAATACAGCTCCTTGACAATGGTAATAGATCAATAGAGTAGTACGAGAAAATACTAATTTCTAGAGGCAGCCAGTTGTCACCCCTTGTCTTGTCAGGATGGCCGAGCGGTCTAAGGCGCCAGACTCAAGAGCTGTTTCTTCACATTACCTGGGAGTTCTGGTCTCTGAATGGAGGCGTGGGTTCAAATCCCACTTCTGACAATCAATTTACATATTTAGCTTGAACTAGAATGACTAATTCCGCCGTGTTTTCATGCTACCATGTCACCGAATAAAAACAGTTAAAAAAAATACAAAAACTTTGCAGATCCTACATAAAGATCAAATTGTTGGCAAAGCTCTGATAGGTCATGCTGTTAAATCTGTCATTTAAAGTGCAACTTTAGTCAGAAAATTAAGTCCTGCTAGGTCACTTCAGGTTGGCCCATTTTGCATATATACTTATGTAAAACATTCAAAAATAAGTGTCCATACACTTTAAAATCCAGTAATACACAGTGTTTCAGCCTGCTCTGCACATACTCAGTTGCTCTCCCATTTTAGGCACTGCTGAGTTTGGAGAGGCTGATCTACTGACAGCCTTAAAGCGCAATTAAACCCTCCTATCCTTTACAGCCAATGAAGCTGCTTCTGTTCTAACTGCAACTGCCATGGTACTGCACATGTGATCAGTTATGACACCAGCCATTGGAGTGTTTGACAGTTTGGTTGAGAACACAAGCAAATGGGACAGTTATCAATACCGGGATTCCAGGATTACAGCTGTTTTTTGAAACCATTAAATCAATTTGTTTCGTTCCACTTTATGATTTACAGCTGTTAGGGGGCTCTGGGCTTCAGCAAATTGGCAGCCTCCAGCAGAAAGCAAGTTGTTATGGGTAAAGTTCCGCATTAAGTTAAAACGGAGCAAGAATTTCCACATGAAGGTCACAGGAACTGGAAGACAGCGTAGAAAACGACCACGAAGGGACTCAAACCCTCAATCTTCTGATTCGAAGTCAGACGCCTTATCCATTAGGCCACGCGGTCTGCCACAGGTTCTACATTTTGGTTTGTGGTATGCGGATCAGCCAAACACTTGAAGAGCACCTGGGACATCTTCTGCTTGCTTTGCTCAAGCAGATTTGGTCAAAAAGATCTAAAAAGTATGATTTGGTGCCAAGGTCAAGCTTTAAGAAGTACATTTGCAACAGGGCCTAGGTGCAGAGTGTTAATACAGCTCCTTGACAATGGTAATAGATCAATAGAGTAGTACGAGAAAATACTAATTTCTAGAGGCAGCCAGGTGTCACCCCTTGTCTTGTCAGGATGGCCAAGCGGTCTAAGGCGCCAGACTCAAGAGCTGTTTCTTCACATTACGTGGGTGTTCTGGTCTCTGAATGGAGGCGTGGGTTCAAATCCCACTTCTGACAATCAATTTACATATTTAGCTTGAACTAGAATGACCAATTCCGCCGTGTTTTCATGCTACCATGTCACCGAATAAAAACAGTTAAAAAAAATCCAAAAACTTTGCAGATCCTACATAAAGATCAAATTGTTGGCAAAGCTCTGATAGGTCATGCTGTTAAATCTGTCATTTAAAGTGCAACTTTAGTCAGAAAATTAAGTCCTGCTAGGTCACTTCAGGTTGGCCCATTTTGCATATATACTTATGTAAAACATTCAAAAATAAGTGTCCATACACTTTAAAATCCAATAATACACAGTGTTTCAGCCTGCTCTGCACATACTCAGTTGCTCTCCCATTTTAGGCACTGCTGAGTTTGGAGAGGCTGATCTACTGACAGCCTTAAAGCGCAATTAAACCCTCCTATCCTTTACAGCCAATGAAGCTGCTTCTGTTCTAACTGCAACTGCCATGGTACTGCACATGTGATCAGTTATGACACCAGCCATTGGAGTGTTTGACAGTTTGGTTGAGAACACAAGCAAATGGGACAGTTATCAATACCGGGATTCCAGGATTACAGCTGTTTTTTGAAACCATTAAATCAATTTGTTTCGTTCCACTTTATGATTTACTGCTGTTAGGGGGCTCTGGGCTTCAGCAAATTGGCAGCCTCCAGCAGAAAGCAAGTTGTTATGGGTAAAGTTCCGCATTAAGTTAAAACGGAGCAAGAATTTCCACATGAAGGTCACAGGAACTGGAAGACAGCGTAGAAAACGACCACGAAGGGACTCGAACCCTCAATCTTCTGATTCGAAGTCAGACGCCTTATCCATTAGGCCATGCAGTCTGCCACAGGTTCTACATTTTGGTTTGTGGTATGCGGATCAGCCAAACACTTGAAGAGCACCTGGGACATCTTCTGCTTGCTTTGCTCAAGCAGATTTGGTCAAAAAGATCTAAAAAGTATGATTTGGTGCCAAGGTCAAGCTTTAAGAAGTACATTTGCAACAGGGCCTAGGTGCAGAGTGTTAATACAGCTCCTTGACAATGGTAATAGATCAATAGAGTAGTACGAGAAAATACTAATTTCTAGAGGCAGCCAATTGTCACCCCTCGTCTTGTCAGGATGGCCGAGCGGTCTAAGGCGCCAGACTCAAGAGCTGTTTCTTCACATTACCTGGGAGTTCTGGTCTCTGAATGGAGGCGTGGGTTCAAATCCCACTTCTGACAATCAATTTACATATTTAGCTTGAACTAGAATGACCAATTCCGCCGTGTTTTCATGCTACCATGTCACCGAATAAAAACAGTTAAAAAAAATCCAAAAACTTTGCAGATCCTACATAAAGATCAAATTGTTGGGAAAGCTCTGATAGGTCATGCTGTTAAATCTGTCATTTAAAGTGCAACTTTAGTCAGAAAATTAAGTCCTGCTAGGTCACTTCAGGTTGGCCCAGTTTGCATATATACTTATGTAAAACATTCAAAAATAAGTGTCCGTACACTTTAAAATCCAGTAATACACAGTGTTTCAGCCTGCTCTGCACATACTCAGTTGCTCTCCCATTTTAGGCACTGCTGAGTTTGGAGAGGCTGATCTACTGACAGCCTTAAAGCGCAATTAAACCCTCCTATCCTTTACAGCCAATGAAGCTGCTTCTGTTCTAACTGCAACTGCCATGGTACTGCACATGTGATCAGTTATGACACCAGCCATTGGAGTGTTTGACAGTTTGGTTGAGAACACAAGCAAATGGGACAGTTATCAATACCGGGATTCCAGGATTACAGCTGTTTTTTGAAACCATTAAATCAACTTGTTTCGTTCCACTTTATGATTTACTGCTGTTAGGGGACTCTGGGCTTCAGCAAATTGGCAGCCTCCAGCAGGAAGCAAGTTGTTATGGGTACAGTTCCGCATTAAGTTAAAACGGAGCAAGAATTTCCACACGAAGGTCACAGGAACTGGAAGACAGCGTAGAAAACGACCACGAACGGACTGGAACCCTCAATCTTCTGATTCGAAGTCAGACGCCTTATCCATTAGGCCACGCGGTCTGCCACAGGTCCTTCTTTTTGGTTTGTGGTATGGGGATCAGCCAAACATTTGAAGAGCACCTGGGACATCTTCTGCTTGCTTTGCTCAAGCAGATTTGGTCAAAAAGATCTAAAAAGTATGATTTGGTGCCAAGGTCAAGCTTTAAGAAGTACATTTGCAACAGGGCCTAGGTGCAGAGTGTTAATACAGCTCCTTGACAATGGTAATAGATCAATAGAGTAGTACGAGAAAATGCTAATTTCTAGAGGCAGCCAGTTATCACCCCCTTGTTTTGTCAGGATGGCCGAGCGGTCTAAGGCACCAAACTCACGAGCTGTTTCTTCACCTTGCGTGGATGTTCTGGTCTCTGAATGGAGGCGTGGGTTCAAATCCCACTTCTGACAATCAATTTACATATTTAGCTTGAACTAGAATGACCAATTCCGCCGTGTTTTCATGCTACCATGTCACCGAATAAAACCAATAAAAAAAAATCCCAAAACTTTGCAGATCCTACATAAAGATCAAATTGTTGGGAAAGCTCTGATAGGTCATGCTGTTAAATCTGTCATTTAAAGTGCAACTTTAGTCAGAAAATTAAGTCCTGCTAGGTCACTTCAGGTTGGCCCATTTTGCATATATACCTAGGTAAAACATTCAAAAATAAGTGTCCATACACTTTAGGCTGCTTCTGTTCTAACTGCACCTGCCATGGTACTGCACATGTGATCAGTTATGACACCAGCCATTGTAAGGTTTGACAGTTTGGTTGAGAACACAAGCAAATGGGACAGTTATCAATACCGGGATTCCAGGATTACAGCTGTTTTTTGAAACCGTTAAATCAATTGGTTTCGTTCCACTTTATGATTTACTGCTGTTTGGGGGCTCTGGGCTTCAGCAAATTGGCAGCCTCCAGCAAATTGGCAGCCTTCAGCAAGAAGCAAGTTGTTATGGGTAAAGTTCCGCATTAAGTTAAAACGGAGCAAGAATTTCCACGTGAAGGTCACAGGAACTGGAAAACAGCATAGAAAACAACCACAAAGGGACTCTAACCCTCAATCTTCTGATCTGAAGTCAGACGCCTTATCCATTAAGCCACACGGCCTCCATTTTGGTTCGTGGTGTGCGGTTCTGTCAAACACTTGAAGCGCACCTGGGACATCTTCAAATCTGCTTCAGCAAAGCAAGTAGGTCAAAAGGATCTGAAAAGTATGATTTGGTGCCAAGGTCATGCTTTAAGAAGTGCATTTGCAACAGGGCCTAGGTGCAGAGTGTTAATACAGCTCCTTGACAAGTAGTACGAGAAAATGCTATTTCCAGAGGCAGCCAGGAGTAAGCACTTGTCTTGTCAGGATGGCCGAGTGGTCTAAGGCGCCAGACTCAAGAGCTGTTTCTTCACATTGCGTGGGTGTTTTGGTCTCTGGATGGAGGCATGGGTTCAAATCCCACTTCTGACAATCAATTTACATATTTAGCTTGAACTAGATTACAGAGATATGCAATTAGCGGACCTCCAGCTGTTGCAGAACTAAAAATCCCATGAGGCATAGCAAGACTCTGACAGCCACAAGCATGACACCCAGAGGCAGAAGCATGATGGGACTTGTAGTTTTGCAACAGCTGGAGGTCCGCTAATTGCATATCACCGAACTAGAATGACCAATTCTTCCGTGTTTTCATGCTACCATGTCACTGAATAAAAACAATTAAAAAATCCAAAAACTTTACAGCAGCTTCTGATGACGCCTAGTTGGAGGGGTGAAATGCCTCAAGCTACGGAGTATCTTTGAAGGCTGTTTGTATGCCAAGGCGGCAATTTCTACACATTTTAAAGTTTTGGATGTAAGTGCAATTATTTTAAACCTTTTAAAATAAAAATTGCAGTATTACACCATATGTTCTTTCCTCCATGTTGTTAAATCACACCACCATGCATTGTTATTGATTGGGTGAGCTTGAAGGATCTGGATCAGCGGGAGGAGGTCAACAGGTATCTCTCCTTTAAGAGCAGACACATCAACCTACTCTGTGAATGGGCATTACCATTCTGATACAGGCGCATTTGCCATTTTCATCTGGTGAGTGGGGACCCAGGAGGAGAACACGGAATGTCACTAGTATATATTTCAACTTGTCACCAACTCAACACTCCATATCTGATTGACTTTATTGATTGCACTTTATTTTGCACTATATTGGCACTGAGCACTTTAACCACTTCCTTACTGGGCACTTAAACCCCCTTCCTGCCCAGAGGACTTTTTGCGATTCGGCATTGCGTCGCTTTAACTGACAATTGCGCGGTCGTGCGAAGTGGCTCCCAAACAAAATTGACGTCCTTTTTTTCCCACAAATAGAGCTTTCTTTTGGTGGTATTTGATCACCTCTGCGGTTTTTATTTTTTCCGCTATAAACAAAAATAGAGCGAGAATTTTGAAAAAAAAAAACTTTTTTACTTGTTGCTATAATAAATAGCTCAATTTATTTTTTTAATTTTTTTTATCCTCAGTCTAGGCCGATACGTATTCTACATATTTTTAGTAAAAAAAAAAAAAAAAAATCGCAATAAGCGACTGGTTTGCGCAAAAGTTATAGCACCTACAAAATAAGGGACAGAATTATTTTTTTTTTTTTTTACTAGTAATGGCGGCGGTCTGCGATTTCTATTGCGACTGCGACGATATGGCGGACACATCGAACACTTTTGACACATTTTTGGCACCATTCACATTTATACTGCAATCAGTGCTATAAAAATGCACTAATTACTGTATAAATGTGACTGGCAGGGAAGGGGTTAACACTAGGGGGTGAGGAAGGGGTTAAATGTGTGTCCTATATAGTGTTCTAACTGTAACTGTAAACATATGAGATCATCTCTTATTGGCCACACAGATCGCCTAGCAAACGGCCACTCCGATTGGCCGTTCACGGCGATCTGTGATTGACTGTGTCCAAGGGACACGGGCAGCAAAGAAGTTCCCCGCTGCGCGCTCGGGAGCGCGCGCGGGGAACGCGGAAAGGGGCGGACGTCAAATGACGGCGCCCCAGAGAAGTAGAACCACCCTGCGGCCGTCAATATTCGTACGGCCGCCGAGAAGTGGTTAATATAATTTGTTAAGAGTTATATACATATATGTATGTTGGTTCACAGGAGCACTGCTGAGTTTAATTTCTTGTTTCATTTTTTGGGGTACTTACCTTACACTACAGCAGCAGCCCTATTTATTATTTAACACTATTATTACTGTTTAAACACACTACCATAGCACGGGTTTGTAAATTTTCTTTTACATTTAATTCAAATGGCCTGCCAAGGTATGAATTTGGGTTGGCGGCTATGTGCGTAGGGCATAAACATACTTTGGTCCATAGTCAAATTTTAGAGGTTTTTGGTAAAAAAATGATAAAAAAAAGTCAAGGGGTGGTGTTAAGTTGACTGTTTCCACCTAAACCCCAGATTGAGCTGTTAATAGGGAGATAACAGGTGCTGCTGAATCTGGGGGCAGCCAATTGGGGTTTGCAAGCACCTCTGGAAGGCTACTATGGACTTTACGTCCCTGTGCTTGAATTCTTGGTTGCATTACTCTACTTGTGCAAGCCACCTCACCAACTTGTACTGCATTGCTGGTGCTCTCCAATACACCATGAAATACTGCAGGATACAGTCATCATGACAGCGTCCAATCATGGCACTGACAGTGCTCTGTGCCCTGATTGGGCGCAGCTTTTATTGTTTCAGCCATTTTAGGCCTTTCAATGCACTGTGCGGCGGCGCAGTGCATTGTGGTCTTCGGCGGGCCAAACAAGCGGTCAAACGACTCTATAATTTGGTTGTTCGGAAAACTTCCTAACAGACAATATGTGGCCCGAACTCATGTTCTGGCCGAACCGTTCATCCATCCTTACTCCTTACTAGTATACCTTTCTTTGGACATTTTCAGCACTAAATTTACCGGTACCTAGTGGCAACTATGGAAAACGAACTCCTGGCTAGCAATCAGGGACTGCTTGTGCTCTAGAAATAAAATTAAAGGAAGCTTGTTTGGCTGGACTTCTCCTATGGATCACAGGAGTGCAATTAAAGCGGAGTTCCGGCCACAATTTCACTTTTTAAATATAAATACCCCTGTAATACACAAGCTTAATGTATTCTAGTAAAGTTAGTCTGTAAACTAAGGTCGGTTTTGTTAGGTTGTTACAGCATTTACACACTTTATAAAATAGAAATTGACTGGGGCCATCTTAAGTGTGGGCATCATGAAGCCAGACTGTATGACTTCCTGGATTTCAGCCTTGCAGACCTCGCACATGCTCAGTGCTGCACAAGCAGTGTCAGATCAGGTTTCAGCACCTGTGCTGTCCAAGTCACATGATTCTTTGAGACTGGGGAGTGCACAGACTCCTGGAAAGTTACACCCACTACATTCCCAGGAGTCTGTGCGGTGTAGGTTAGGAAGCATTAAGCACCTAGGTGCAGGAAGTGGGAAGATTAACTATTCTGCCTAGCAACAACACTTTGAAGGCATCTAAAAAAAAAAAAAAAAAAAAATTTGTAAAGGACTAATGACATTTTTTTTAAAACTACTGATGTAATGTTATATTTATGGGTGGAACTCCACTTTAATTTTGCACTTCTGTGACCCGTTTTCAGCAGAGAGTGGACTGAAGTCACCAATGTCAGTCCCGCCACCTCGTCATCCTGACGTGATGCCGCTGAGAGCCTGAGATGGCCGCTCCTCTCCCTCCAAAGCCCAGCGCTCCAATGAGTGAGAAGGGAGAAGAGCAGAGAGCTGTGGCTGACAGTCTGTAGCTCTCCATTCATGGACCACTGAAAACTGAGCGAATGGCGGTAAGTATGAATAGTGAAGTATAAATAGGAAAAAAAAATCCTTTTTAAACTGTTAGTGCTAGCAGAGATCAGGCCTGATCTTGCTAACACTGTGGTTTAGCAGACCATGTATCAGAGGTGGTAGTGATCAAAAAATGTATACTGTCACTGTGGGGCTTGCTAAATGCAAGTGCTGTTAGTGATTGAAGCTGATCCTGGTAACACTGCGTTTCTGAGAACACTATCATTTTGGGAACACTAGTATAGTTTTGGCCATGGCCAGGATACTGATTTGCACAGATACTATACTAGTAATGATGGTGATCAGTGACTTATAGTGTGACTGTAATAGTATGGTGTGCAACTGACACTGGCTGGGATGGACACTGACATCACTAGTGACATTATTACAGTGATCAGTAATAATACTGTACACTGTCACTGTCCTAATGACACTGGCTGGATGACAGGGGTGATCAGAAGGGCAATCAAGGCATTAACTGCGTGCCTAACAAGTGTATGTGTGCTGATTGTCCTCACTGGCTGGCTTTTCTCCCTGATCTCAGCACCAAACGATAAGTGGGATCATGTAGAAAAAACAGCCAGATCTATTTTCTGTGTTTACTAATTCAATGGTCTCTAGTGGGCCACAGCTATCAGCAGGTTCACAGCCTAAATCATTGGCTGTGAGCCTGCTGACAAACTCAAGCTTTACATTACATAGCACCGCACCTCTGGACCCCTTTACATTACACAGCACCCTGCACCTCTGGGCCCCTTTACATTTCACAGCACCCTGCACCTCTGGGCCCCTTTACATTACACAGCACCCTGGACCCCTTTACATTACATAGCACCGCACCTCTGGACCCCTTTACATTACACAGCACCCTGCACCTCTGGGCCCCTTTACATTTCACTGCACCCTGCACCTCTGGACCCCTTTACATTACACAGCACCCTGGACCCCTTTACATTACATAGCACCGCACCTCTGGACCCTTTTACATTACACAGCACCCTGCACGTCTGGGCCCCTTTACATTTCACAGCACCCTGCACCTTTGGGCACCTCTGGGCCCCTTTACATTGCACCAAATATCACTGTACACATGCCAGCTCATTGTACTGTGCTGGAAAAATGAAATACTGTATTTATAATTTTTAGGCGTATAACACGCACCCTAACTATACGAGGGGAGGTTCCGAAAAAAACGTTCCACAGCCCCCTGCGTATAACACGCAGGCACAGTTTACCCTCTATTTTCAGGGTAAAAAAGTGAGTGTTATACGCCAATAAACACAGTAATATTTTGGGAAAAGTTATAAAATAATAACCAAACTTAAAAATGCAGGCCATGGGGCTTCTACCCTAGTCCTAGCTCCAGTACCATACCTCCCAACTTTTTGAGATGGGAATGAGGGACACCTATGCAGGTATAGGACACACCCCTTGGCACGCCCCCTTAAAGGAGAATTGTACAAAAAACAAGACTGGTTAAACACACAAGTGCTTTTTTTTTACTACTACTATTCCTTTATATTGGCATTTGGAATTTAAAATGCAGAAATTTAGAAATTGGATGAAAGGTTTAGCACTGGGAACACTTTTTTATAGATGAATAGTGCATTTTATATACAACTATATAGATCAGACCAAAATGAGGGACAAATGAGGAGGAATGAGGGACAGAGGGACATTGCTCCAAATCAGGGACAGTCCTTCGAAATCAGGGACAGTTGGGAGCTTTGCATTACCCCTGGATCACTGGCAACATTGAATACAGTATTTCTACCCTAAAAAATTACCCTGAAAAAGAGAGAGATGATTATACATTGCGTCTTTCAGTGACAACACCTGTATACGGTTTTCCGGTTTGTATTGCACTGGCATTTGGCTCTTCATATATCCTGCAGTGCTTTGAGTAAGGTTCTATCAAAAGTGCTTATGCAGGGGCTTTAAACAGAATATATTTTTTTCTAATATGAAATAAAAAAATATTTTGACATATAAAATGTGCTCAATTGGCAATGAGTGACAAGTATACCAGCATAAATTTGTTCTACCTACTTTTTGACACTAGATGGCAGTCACATAGTGGAAGAATCATAAATACACTGTATATGTCCATCCTCAAAGGGGGAAGGATGGAAAAAGGAGCAATTGACTCTAACTACTGTTCCTGAACTTCAACACTCACCTCTACCATATAAAAAACAAATTGAAACATGTCACTGAGAACATATCAGCGTCTAATAACAAGACTTTCTTTTACATGCCTTTCAGTTATGGAGTTCTATAATTTAATGCTGTTATGTCTTCTTAGGAGCTGGAAGACAGTGTGCAAAAGGTAGACCATTGATAAGGTAGCAACTGTCAGAAATCAGGTGACATATGAATAGGAATAAGCAACTCCGGTATAATAATAATAATAATAATAATAATAATAATAATAATAATAATAACAAAATGTGCCTGGTTTGCAGGCTGGTTATGTAACCCAATACAAACTGCAAACTTTGATCTGAACCCCCCCTGTAGTCCATGAATCTTGAAAATAAATTCTGCCCATTTTCAACTCTAACAGACAAGTGTTGGGGTGCGGGCAGAAAAGATGAAAAAAATCTGCCTGCCCTTCCCCCCGAAATGTGTATGGACAGGTAGATTTGTTTCATGCATGCCCTTAATGGGAGAATTTATAAAACAAGGGGAAAGGGGGGCCAGCGGAAAAAAAATAAGTGTCTACTTCTATGCCCATCCTTCTCCAAATCTTATTATGACCATCTGATTGGCTGTTATAGTCTATATGCTGTGTTTGTGGTTGTTACATACTAGCTGGACATGGCCCAACATGTGCTTGTGGTACTAGCCTACCCTGTTGTATGTGCCATGTTCAAGAGAGTCTTCACTACAGCGTGCTAATTTGTGACAAGGAATATGCATTTTAATAGGCGAGGGTGTGCATTTTTGTGATTGCTCATTTTTATAAAGGTCTTCATCCCAGTAGGGGGGCATTTGTGACTTGGAAGCTGCATTTTTTTTTAACTGGGGTAATGATGTGCATTTTTTTAGTGCACACTAAATATATTTATGAACTATTGATTGTGCAGGCTTTAGCACTGGCTACTAGCTGGAGGCGGGCAAACATTAGTGTCAGGTATTAGCCTGCCCTGTTGCATGTGTCACAACAGGAGGGCCTTCAGAAAAAAGGGGTTACTTTTTTTATGACTATGAAGCTGCATTTTAATAAACTGCTGTGAGGGTGTGTGGTGTTCTGGATGCACAGTGTTTTTACCCTTTTTTTGGAGGGGGGGGGGGCCTTAGGTGCTGGGGCAAAAAGAACACTTTAGAACAGACTGTCAGGGACATCTGCCTAACACAATGCTAATGGTTACAATCTAAATTATAAATATTAATTAAAGAAAATTATGTAAATGATCTATATAAAGTGATTTATCTCTTTCCCACCAAGTGTTCCCAACACACACTGGCTGTAAATATAGAGCAAACGTGCAACTGTATAGGATGGTAGAAACTAGCACTCCATGAAAACACTGGGGGTAATCCACAAAGAAGCGGCGCAACGTAATTTTTCCTATTTAAGTTACACCGCCGCAAAATTTCTACCTAAGTGCCCGATCCACAAAGCACTTACCTAGAAATGTATTTAATTCCCATTTAAATGAGGCGCGCTCCCGCGCCGGCCGTACTGCGCATGCTCGTGACGTCATTTTCCCGACGTGCATAGCGCAAAATTACGTTACGTCGGGCTTTGTGGATCGCGACGGGACAATAAAGTTGCGTCGAGTAAAAAAAAAGATACGGCGCCAAAAAAAAAAATTTAAATTAAAAAAAAATCGCTTTGCTAGCAAGAAAGGTCTGTTTTTACAAGGTGTAAACAGTTTACACCTTGTAAAAGCAGCCCTAATTTTGCGTTTGCAAAATAAAACTTACGGAGAAAAAACGAAGCTGAAAAGCTTTGTGGATCTCCGTAAGTCCTAATTTGCATACCCAAGGCGGCATTTCGACACGAAATGCCCCCAGCGGCGGATGCGGTACTGCATCCTAAGATCCGACAGTGTAATTCAATTACACATGTCGGATCTTCGTCCTAACTATGGGAAACTGATTCTGTGGATCAGTTCCATAGTTAGGACCAGGGATACGACGGAGTAACAGCAGTTACTCCGTCGTATCTCTTTTGAGGATTTGGCCCACTGTGTGCCTTATCCCAAACCACTTCCCCAATCACTATTACCAACCCACTTGTGTCCCCAACACACACTGACTGCAAATATAGGAATTTTCAATGGTGCTAAACTAAATAGCATTCTCCCTGCACTGACTATGATCTACAGTATCTATACCTATCAACTCCAGAACTGTCTACCACGTGAGTGTGTCTTTGAGTCTTAGTAAATATAGCTTGTTTTTTTAGCAATCTACAGCAATCAGCTCCCCCTGCAAACACTTTGATCTGTCCCTAACTACTGCAGGTCTCCTCCAACACAAACTGCTGGGAACCCTAACTTTTCTAGGGAGGGGGCTGCCAAAACCCCATTATTTTTCCTTCTGTAGCCCTCTTTGGGGGAGTTATGACAAAAAGCCCTCTCCGGGCAGAATATTGCGCTAAACCTATAAGTAAATAAGAGAACTAAAGTGGAAGAGTGGGTTTTATAATATAGTTGCAACCAAGGGGCCACTGCTCCCACCTATAACTGGTCTTTGCAGCAAGGAGCACTGGAAGGGTGACATATGTCAAATAAAACCAAAGTAATTTCCAAGCTCAACTTACCAACCAGCCTGCGACTGTCACGAAAGACGTTCTGTTTTGCCTTGACGCATGCGCGTTGGCACGCGTTTGCGCGCGCATGCGCGCATCAATGTGCCCGGTGTGCGCGGCGGCGTAAGTGGCGCACGCGGTGACGGTGTTTTGGCGCCAAGAAACGCTATTTAAACTGCCTGATGCCTCTCCATCTTGCTGACCAGTCTACAGCGTTTACCTAAGAATCTGCACCTGTTACCTGTTGATCTCCTGTGTACCTGACCCGGCTTCCTGTGACCTTCCTTGCCTGCAACCTGCCTATGACCCCGGCTTTACCTGACTACGGCTCCTGCTTAACCCCTGGCTCTGTCTCTGCCCGCCTATGTTACCGACCTGGCTTGGACTATCAACTACTCTCTGGACTTACCCTGATTCCTGAACCACTTACCGGTGTTCCGTCCAGCTTGCTTACCTGCCTGATTCCTGTACCTGCTAGTGCCATACCACCGCCACTGCCTGCTGCTTGGTGCTTCTCCTGGACGAGCATACACCTGCCTGCTATCGCTTCCGCACCGCTACCCAGCTTTCCCACCAGGCACTTGTGCCCCTCCGGACTCTTGACCCTCTGTCCATTCTACCAGGAGGTCCTGAGTCGGAGGCTTACGAGAGGCCGCTCCCTGAACGTTGAGCTCCATAACCAGGTACGTGACAGCGACCAACTGAAATGACCTGTCTAACAATATGCTTTAAAAACAGGGGTTTATTTTGCACACATTTGCAAATACATGCGTAAGCTACAGGCCCTGTCAAGAGTCGCCTTGGGCAACCCAGAGTAAGCGAATGTCCAGCCAGAGAAATTACTGCTGCTGTTTTGCTGGGTCTGGTAAGAGGGCCTGTCAGCCATTGTCCATTACTGCTTCTAGGGACTGAGCCAGTAGGAACTGCCTAACTTGCTATTCTCTTACCCTAATACTGCCTGCAGTATTAGGGTAAGAGAATAGCAAGTTAGGCAGTTCCTAATGGCTCAGTCCCTAATACTGCCTGCAGGCCTTATTGACCACTGCACCGCACACCAACGAGCTCCAACGCTAAGCTGCCAGCCCAAAAATGGGAGGGGGTGGGGGGTGACACTATGTTTTACTGCTCCAGGTGACACCAACCCTAGCGACATCACTGCCAATAGGGCTACTCACAGATTTCGCTAATTTAGCAAGATTCAGGCAAAATTCAATCCATGTAGGGTCAGTTTTATGGTCAATTTGACTGACACATGCCAATACTGCCAAACCAGGTCTAAGCATCTAAGCTTCAAAAAGGTTAAATTCACTTACCGTTGACTGACTCACTACCCCTGCTTGAAGTCTATTCCATGCATCAACTTCTCTTTCATCAACATATAACCTACTAAGGCTAGTTTGAACATTCCTACTGCTAATTAGCTCACTATTCCTCCCTTGCTATTTAAGGTCCATCCACTTCTATATTAAAAACATAAGTAATTTTGTATATTGTCATGGTCAAAAGTTCACATAATCTCACGTGGGTTAATTTACCAATGACATTACCCTAATTGGCTGGAGTTCCCCTTTAAAATGCATGGCTAATGATGTAATGATTCTTTTCAATAGCAAGCTGAGACAAGAGGAAATGATTTCGCTAATCAGCGCACTGCATGGCCTGGTATCTGTGCACCAGCCATTGGCAGGAATGCCTGCTATTCACCTCCAAGAACCTTTGCTCTCTATGTGCTGCCCTTTCAGCTTACAACACCAACAATGGAAACAGAGCCCTGTCTATCACAGCCAGCTATCAACAACACCTCTCTGTGTCTGGAACTGCAGACAATGAGGGGAAACTGAAATGAATTCAAACACCAAAAATTTAGAAAAACAGCTGCATAAAAATGTATCTCAGCTGCTTGGCACAGAAATTATACTAATATCCGAGTATTGCTTATTTAATTAAAATAGAATATATTACCAACCTTTTTCTTTAAAATGCTATTTTCTAGGTTTCAGGGCACTCTATTGTGGTGCAAGAATACAAAGGATACAGTGCAGCTAAATATCAACATTCAAGATAATTAAATTCCCTTTTTTATTGCCTTTAGAATAAAAGAGATTTTAGAAGATAATCAGGGTCCAGAAGATAATCGGGGGTCAAAAGATAATCAGGGGTCAGAGGTAGTTTCAGACACTAACATTACTTGCATGCATTGCTTTATCGAATTAGTCATCTGCTGTGAAACTAAGGTGGCCATAGGTGGCTCTGCCATCACCAAACGTCTCAACAAACTTTAACTGATAAATAAAAAAAAGCCAAGTGAAAAATTCTTAGCCATTCACTGATTGCAGTCAATTGGATATTATTATTATTATTATTATAATACAGGATTTATATCAATATAACCACTATTCCGATTCATCCCTGGGGGCTGTATGTATGGCCAGTGTGGCAGAGCGAGGCTCTGTCCCAATGAAAATGGGATTAAAGTGGACACAGAGGCTGCATATCGGCTGAGTGCAGAGCTGCAGAGCGTAAATTTAAAAACAGAGAAAACTGCTCTGGCAGTTTTCTCTGATTTTTCTATTTCTGCATGGGGCTCTGTGGCCTGGAGATCCTTGAGAGACTTGTGTGGGACAGGATCTCCAACCCTGTGTCCGGGGTTTAAGGACAGCCTGCAGGGTGTGTGCCCAGGTGCACACAGCTCATATAATGAAGGGCTGGGGGGAGCAGAAATGAGAGGAAGGTGGAGTTGGAGCAGTGGCTGCTAGTGAGTGTCTCTGTGTGAGGATAGATGCTATGTGCATTAAGAAACTCAAAGCTGTGTGTGTCCAATGAGCCAGAAGCTGTGTGCATTAAGGGACTTCAAGCTGTGTGTGTTTAAGGACCCCTAAGACTGTATGCATCCAAGACTGTTGGACTGGAGGAGCTGGTAGTTTAGACTAGAGGACCAGTACCTATGGCAGCAGTGCTGTCGAAGAGTAATCAGGTGGGCTGGTATTTTCAGTTATCTCTGAACACCGTTTAAACCTCTGCGTGGGATTCCTGAGTGGACTTTTGTTTTGTTTTTCCTCATTTAATAAACGTGGGCTACCAGGCCCTTAACGATATACGCCTGTTTGGTGTGGACTCACTACACGAAAATGCATCTACCACGAGAGCTAATAACCCTCTATGTCACAATAGCTTAAAGCCTCGTACACACGATCGTATTATCCAACGGGAATTGCGTGATGACAGGCTGTTGTCAGAAAATCTGACCTTTTGTATGCTCCATCGGACAATTGTTGCTGGACAAACTTCTGCATCAGATTGCCTAGGCTACCCAAAAGGGAAGGGGAATGGGTACCAAGGGACAGTTTTTTTGTGTCCTGGTGTATTTTTCCACCCTTCTTTTTCCTTCATGTCATTTCAGGACATATGCATTCAAGTGCGTTTTTGATAAATTTTTGATGCATTCTGGTGTGTTTGCGTGTATTTTTTATGTGTTTTGTGATGTTTCAGATGCATTCCATACAGGAAAAATGCAACATGTTCTACTTTTGTTGACTGCACTGGAATGTACTGTACTGGTGTGAACTAGGACTACTGGAATACATGAAAAAGACGGTGCATATGTTTTTGATGCAGATTAAAAATGCACTGGACTTCATTTGGTGTGAACCAGCCCTAAAAATATATATAATAGCTAAAGTACATAAATAAATAAAAAATAATCTTGTAATTAAATCCCTCATGTACCACCCTCCTACGTTTTCTCTGTTCTCCGTCAAAAGCTGGCACCATGTTGGTTCATGTGTTATACCAAGCTGAGTCCTCTTTCAGAAATAGACTTCTCATAGGACCTTGCTGTAAGGTTTAAAGCGGGGGTTCACCCTAAAAAAAAATTCTAACATTGCATGGAGCCGACCTATGAGACCGACAGTATGCTGTTTTTTTGTTTTTTTTTTGCGTACATACCATTTTAGGGCTATTTTCACCCCCGGCTTTCCCGCGGGAGTGGGCGTTCCTAATCGCAGGGTGTGATTAATGTGCTTCCGACCGACGCATACTGCGTGTCACGAGTTGCCGAAAGAAGCTGAACGTCGGTGCGGCTCTATACGGCGCCTGCGCACCGACGTTCGGGTTCTTTCGGCAACTCGTGACGCGCAGTATGCGCCGGTCGGAAGCACGTCAATCATAGCCTGTGATTAGGAAGCCGGGGGTGAAAATAGCCCTAAAATGGTATGTACGCAAGAAAAAAAAAACAACAGCATACTGTCGATCTCATAGGTTGGCTCCATGCAATGTTAGAATTTTTTTTAGGGTGAACCCCCGCTTTAATGATGATGACGACATCTTGAAAAATTATTGAACAAGGTTCTTTAGATCTATTAACAATTACAGTATGTATGTAATACAATAGTCAACATGACTATATACAAACTGAGTGGTTTGTTTAGGAAGGGCCTTTACTCCATAGTTCTAGTAAATTTAAAGAATACTGAACAGAGGTTACACATTTAGATGGGAAGGTGTGTGACCAATGTAATTCTAATGGTGAGTGTACAGCAAGCACTGTGTGACTTTGATTATACAGAATCAAAGTCACACAGCAATGCATGTCCTCACTCTAGCATTGCACAGATGGCAGGGATGTGGAGATCATCGGACAAGTGCAGAGCTGGTGTGTAAAAAGCTAATTTGCAAAATTCCATTGACGTGTTTTTCACAGATTGATGTTTGCCCAATTGTCTGTAGTGGGCACCACAGTGGCTTACTGGTTAGCACTTCTACCTTGCAGCACTATGGTTCTCGGTTTATGTCCCAACCAGGACACTAACTGCATGGAAGTTTCACCCACACTCCAAAACAAAGTTGGTTCCCGTCTAAACTGTGTATGTGTGTTAGGTAAGGACCTTAGATTATAAGCTCCTTGAGGGCAGGGATTGATGTGAATGCACATTATGTACAGCATGTAAATTGATGCAATTTAGATAATAATTAAAATAGTATTATGTTTAAAGCGGAGGTTCACCCTAAAGAAAAAAAAATGCCAAAAAGGCTACAAAAAAATAGAAAAAAAAATGTAAAGTGCCAGAAAGAAGCCTCATCTGCATTTCCAATGTGAAAGCCGAGTGCTTTCAGAGCCCTTTCACACTGCCAGCGCCCGAAAAACGCTGGTAAAGTGCCGCCAACACCCCTGTCACACTGGGACGTTTTTCATGCGCTTTAGCGTTAAAAAAAGCGCCTGTAAAGTGCCTGAAAGAAGCTGCATCTGCAATCCCAATCTGAAAGCCTGAGTGCTTTCACACTGAGGCGCTGCGCTGGCAGGGCGTCAAAAAAAGTCCTGCAAGCAGCTTCTTTGCAGCGCTTTAGAAGTGTTGAATACACCGCTCCTAAAGCCCCCTTCCCATTGAGGGAGCTTTTTTTTAACACCAAAGCGCCTGAAAAATGCCCCAGTGTGAAAGGGGTCTTGGCGGCACTTTACCAGCATTTTTCGGGCGCTGGCAGTGTGAAAAGGGCTCTGAAAGCACTCGGCTTTCACATTGGAATTGCAGATGAGGCTTCTTTCAGGCGCTTTACAGGCTTTTTTTATGCCAAAGCGCCTAAAAAACACCGGAAAAACGCCCCAGTGTGAAAGGGCCCTTACCAGAAATGACTGTTTCTAGGAAGATCATCCTAATCTGCCACTTCCTCGTCCACGGTGGTCTCCTTTCTTCTCCTCCTCGCGCTGCGTCCTGGGAAAATGGGGGCGGTGTCTTCTGGGACCTTGTGTGTGTGCCAGGAGACATCCGCCCATTCAAATAGCGCCGCGCGACTCGCGCATACGCATTAGGGACCGGTGAATTGAAGCCGCAATGCTTTACTTCCTAATTCCCTCAGCGAGGATGGCAGCGGGGCAGCCGAGACCCGAGCGATTGCTCGGCTTCGGCTGCCGATATCGCGGGCACCCTCGACAGGTAAATGTGCTTATTAAAAGTCAGCAACTACAGTGTTTGTAGCTGCTGACTTTTATTTTAATTTTTTTTAACGCAGGACCTCCGCTTTAAATATTTCCCCTTAGAAGTTGAAAAATATTATATTTACTGGTGAGATCAGCAGGTGAAGGTAAAGGGAAAAAATAATGCAGCCACCACATTTAAGAATTGATATGTTGCACTACATTACATTTTTGCTGTAATGTTACATAAAACTGTTCTGCTTTGAATAAATATCTAAACCAGTTCTTAGGATAACATTAACAACTTCTTTCATGGTGTCAACATAATGTGCCGTGTTGTTCAGAGAACCATTCACACTGGCCCATGTCCTTCAAATGAGTTCAGAGCATAACATTCATTAGGGCCAAATTGGGTGGAAGCCTACAGCCCTACCAGTAAGTTCTTGGGATGAAACTCACACAAACAAAGGGACAATATAGCATTCCTGGTAGGATTTGAACCCAGGCACCAGAGCTGTAGTAAGTGCAAACCACTTCGCTATAATGCTAACCTCTAGAATCACACAGTTTAAACATTGTGACAGCCCCAAACCCATCCATATAGTAAGATCCTCCTTATTCGATGTTGTTGCTTTTATGTTGCATTAACATAAAACGAATCCCACCAGCCAAAGTTAAAAAAAATCAGCTTTCATCAGAGCTTTTAAAAGACAGATATTTTTCCTGTGTGGTCGAATAACTTTACAGTAGGGTGACCAGACATCCCCGGTTTCCAGGGACATTTCCCGGATTGAGGACACTGTCCCCAGACAAAGTCTGTCCCCGGTTTTGTCCCCGGATTGGATTTAAACAGGCGCTGGGGCAATTTCAAAGACAGTCAGTGCAGGATTAAAAAAAATATATCAGAATTACACATCTCCGCTCCGCCGCTCCTACTAGCTTAGGTGGGTGTATTTTTTCCATTATCTGTGCCCCTTTCTGATGATCATGTGCTGGTCGGAGCTGAGGGAATATTTCTTCAGTTTTGGGTGCATGCTCATTCAGCTCCGCTCACATGTTCTTCTGCCTTGACTCAAGTCCCGACCAGCCGCCTGACTGCTTATCTCCTTGCCTTCCCTGGTGGAGTGATCTTCCTCCACTCCCCACCTAGTAGTAGGCGGGGCCTGGAGAGTGAGACTTGACAAGCTGGGAGCGGCAGGGCAAAGGGCAGAGAGTCGCTGATTGCCGCCATTACTAGTAGAAAAGTAAAAGTAGAAATCCCCGGATTTTATTTTAAAAATCTGGTCACCTTACTTTACAGGGTCCAGCCAAAACTTTGTTTAACTTTGGATAGAGTCAGGATTGATTAGAATAGCTGTCATTTTTAATGCTTTCCAGAGATTTGTTCGAGAAATTTCCTCTCACTGGCTGCACAGTGACAACAGTTATACCAGACAGGAAGTTAGAGGAAATCTGCAACTGGGACCCAGGCAACAATAAAAAGCTGACAGACTCTAATGCCGCGTACACACAACCGTTTTTCATGACGAGAAAAATTCCATTTTTTAAATTGGTCATTAAAAACGACCGTGTGTAGGCTCCAGAGCATTTTTCCTTTTGTGAAAAATGGGCATTAAAAATTTAGAACATGCTCTAATTTTTATTGTTGTTTTTCACGTTGTGAAAAACGGTCGTGTGTAGGCTTTAACGACGGAAAACAAACGTGCATGCTCAGAAGCAAGTTATAAGACGGGAGCGCTCGTTCTGGTATTACAAGTGTTTGTAATGGAGATAGCACATTCGTCACGTTGTAAACGACTAAAAAGCACAAAGACTGAAAAGCGTGAATCGGATCCGCGCCCCACGCTGAAGAAGTCCCGCCTACTTTGGGACGTAACGCGTACGAGGGGGAGGAGTCACATCGACATCACCCGCGTTCGCCTGCCTCACGAGACCTACATGCTGACTGTACACATCCGGAAGCGCTGAGCTCCGGTACACGCTGTCTGCTATACACTCAGCTGAGAGTGTCTTCAAATGTGAGTGTGTTTTATCGAATATGTTTTAGATTAAAAACTTTTTGCATACGGAGAGCACTAGTCCTTCTCTTTGTTAATTGCTTTTCCGGTCCATGGATTTGGGAGATTGCTGAGCTGTCCTATTGATTACTGGCTTTTTCTGGGGACGCATAGAGCCGGCTCCTTGAATGCTGATACCATCCATACTTTGGAGGATAATTACATGCTTTTTGACCTAGCCACAGGTCGAATCGCTGAGGTGAGAGGCCACCCTTAGCCTTTGGTGGAGGATCTTTCTTTCCTGTGGGTCACTGATCTTAAGAAGATTACTGCACTTTTGTCACCATTGTCGTTGGAGCACTGTTTTGGAAATCTTTTCACTGTGCACTTTATGGACTTTTATTAATATTATGACCTTTATTGTTTATAATTAAGTTGTGATTTTTTGTATTTGCGCTGCACTATTTATTTATTTGATTTCACTTTGGGATATTTGTTGGATTTTTCCTGCAGTGCTGGCTTGCAATTTATTTAGTTTAATTTTTATTAGGTTATTTTTCCAGCGCTGAATTATTTCACTTTTTAATAGGTTCAGGTGCACAACTTCTGTCCGGAAACACTCCTGCTTCCATGGCACACGGAAATTTGGTAAAGTCTCTGCCACAGACCTTCCCACAGATGGAGGTATGTTTGGTCCAAAATCCTCTCAACACAGGATTCAGCACCCGGATCTCTCCCAATTAACTTCTTGTGAACTTAGAACTGACAGGCGACCATCATCCAGCCTTTCAGTATTAGTGCATCCTTCGATGAAGTTCAATGCCTCTCCTGAGATACCAGCCTCGTGCTCGGTGCTCTCCAAGACAGGTTCTTCATCTAGTGGCTTTCTCCCTTAGGACGGACAGCGCAGGACCACTCTGCAAACGTAGACCCAGTCTGACTACCGGGCCTACTTAGTAGATCACAACCCCGGACCAACGTGGTCCTGGAGCCAGGAACACTTGAACATGCCACACGGGGGGTGGTGGGACGACAGACCAGCGATCGATGACCCTGGTCCAATGGCGTCTGTCCCTTAAGTACTCCTCCCCAGCATGCACAGCGGGATGATCAACTTCCACTAATTGGCTGCCGAAGGGGAACACCCAAAACACCTTGACCTAACAGCTGCCACCCTTGGCCTGGGGTGGTAATGGCACCCCAGACAACAATAGTGTTAACTCACAGTACAGCCATGGCTGGAACAGAGGCCCAAATTTGGAAAAATCATACGGTCTGAGTCAACTAACTCTCAGACTACCCTCTAAATTTAAAGCAGCGCCGATAAAAAGTAGCAGGCCGCTACACACTCCCCCCACTAAAGTAGACACTCTCCCCAGTGTCAAAACCATGGCGTCTCAAGCTTGAGCGCCCACACCTGAACCATTTGGACAATGACACAACAGCAGAGAGGAAAAGAGAGAGAATAATAAGAATATAACAAGTGTTATCACATCACAGTATTCTGTACAATTCACATTATTATTCCTATCTATCTAGTCTGCCCCATTCTCCGACAGTCTTGATAGCAGATCAACTGGACCTGAAAAATAAAATAGAAAAACACACACAATACCAAATTATATACATTCCCTAAGGAAGAGCGAAACTGCACCTTCTGTGGTAAAGATGGAGTTTCCTTCCTCCCCAAGGAGCATTTAAAAATGTAAAAGTGCTAGGCAAAAATTTGAAGAAGGGAAAGAAAAAAACAAAGTCTCTCCTGAGCGTTACGGAACACTGCCCTCTGGCGACAGAGTATATGATCTTATTGTGCACCACTTTCTACCAATGAAGATACTTCTTGACCATGAAGTCCTCATGGGCCCTAATCTAAACTGACTAGGTTCCCCCCCCCCTAAAGTCAAATACATCTTCAGCAACAGCAAGGAAGAAAGTATAGTTCCTCATGGACTTCTTGAAAAGGGAAAAAAAAACCTGCAAGCAAGTTCTGCCGGTTCTCCTTCTTTGTCCTACAAATAGAACCTGGGATCGGGCAAGGTAAGGGTTTTTCCCTGGTTATCAAGGGTGGTAATCGAGTAGCCCCGTTATCCTTCCCAGGCCATTGTATAACCACCCGATCAGCATAGATGTGCCGGCCATAGCTCCAAGACTCCCGACAACCTTCAAAACGGTGGATCAAAATGAACGACAACTTAAAATCCCGGGATGGCTTTGGCACTTTAAGATAGTCCCAGATAGCGTCTTGGTACCATCTTTCACGGTTCTCCTAAATCTCCTTCATAGTGGCCTCGGGCACATAGGGGAACTCCCCCCCCCATAATCAAGTGCTACCCTTTTCATCAAAATCTTTTGCAAGCAGGCAAGTATGCGGGAGTGTCCCAGTCCTGGCATCACACAGGCATCCGGAGACTTTTTTAAGGTAGGCATCATGGTCGGAGGCACATCTTTCCCTCCAGTAACGACACCTGTGTCAAACACAACCTCCCAATTTACACTCGGGATCTCCGCCCGCGGCGTTGTATGCCCAGAGTCCATGGGTGAGTATCTCCCTGAATTGCGGGTAGTGGCAGCACAGAATCCTTTACCCCATGTCAGTTCAGGAAACTCTGGCTCAAACCAATGATCATCACCCGCATCGGAAGATTAATCTATTAGTCTGCATACTCCTCTGCGGGCAAGCAGGTGCACAGGACTTTATTCACATTGTCCCCAGTCTGCTTACCAGTTCCCGCCGTGGCTTCCTCCACAGTAACGGCCCCTGTGATCCAGTCCACCCGCACAGGGCGACTCAATAGGCTGGTCCACTTCGAAGAGATACTCTCCACACTGTCAGAATTGGCCGAAGGGTTGAATCTGGACTGCTAGCCCTTCACACCTTGGTCAGGACACACCGAGTGCCTCCACATTGCCACTTGTGTAAAGCACGAAACGCCCCCGCAGCTTCATCCGGATCCCTGTGTCCGTCAACGAAGCTCCCATCGGAGCGGAACTTGTACCGACTTGAGCCAAAGTCATAGCAGGCCTCAGTCTCTCCGATGGCGTTGGATATAGCAAAATAACTGTACACGATCCTCTCTTCACGATCAGGCAATCTTCTTTTTTTTTCACGCCAGACACACTCACGTCTCACGCAGGGGTGGGT
The DNA here is from genome assembly GCF_905171775.1 of Rana temporaria. NCBI lineage: Eukaryota > Metazoa > Chordata > Amphibia > Anura > Ranidae > Rana > Rana temporaria. Next base: position 61,498,451 of record NC_053497.1, read on the forward strand.
AACTCCTCCTACTTTCAGTTCTTTTCTTGGCACGTCGCTCCACGCACCTTACTCTGTTGCACATGCAGCCAATGCCCAGCCAAGCAACCTGACCTTAACCCCTTCTTCGCGAGCACAGTCCAACACCTCGACAAATTCAGACTCTCAATGCCGAAATAAACTCTTGTTTACGTTGCAAGAGGTAACAGCCAATCCCGGACGAGCCCCCACGTGTAGCACTACCCCTGGAGAAGCTGCTGGATTATTTTGGGTGGAATGTTACCTCTATTTCCTCGCCATCTAGGGCAGGGCTCAAAATTTCAAGTCATGAGCTACTAGCCAGGCCTCAAGGGTTTCTCGCCACCAGTTGCCCCGCCCAACCCCTACCCTGCCCAGCCTTTAATTCCGCCCCTAAACACGCCCTCATATATTATCTCATGAAATTACACTTAAATGTTCTATGCAGAATTAAGTTATAAAAATAAATATTAACAACAACTTTATCCATACCCAAAAATGCAGCCTGCCCGCGTCCACCAATGCAGCCTGTGCCCGCCAGTGCAGCCTGTGTCCCGGTCCTCAGTGCAGCCTGTGTCTCCAATGCAGCATGTGTCCCCAGTTTCAGCCTGTGTCCCCAGTTTAGAGTTTAGCCTGTGTCCTCAGTTCAGAGTTTCAGCTGCCTGTGTCCCCAGCTTCAGCCGCCTGTGTCCCCAGTTTCAGCCTGTGTCCCCAGTTTCAGCAGCCTGTGTCCCCAGTTTCAGCAGCCTGTGTCCCCAATTTCAGCAGCCTATGTCCCCATTTTCAGCCGCCTGTGTCCCCAGTTTCAGCAGCCTGTGTCCCCAGTTTCAGCAGCCTGTGTCCCCAGTTTCAGCAGCCTGTGTCCCTAGTTTCAGCAGCCTGTGTCCCTAGTTTCAGCCGCCTGTGTCCTGAGTTTCAGCTGCCTGTGTCCCCAGTTTCAGCAGCCTGTGCCCCCAATTTTTTTAGCCTGTGTCCCTGCAATCGTAGGGGATGAAAGGGGAGAGCCGCCACCGCCGCCTGGCTAATTAGAGCGCTGGGGAACATAACAGCTTTCATTACAATAGCTGTGTGTTTCCCCGCTGTCCGCCGCCATATACAGCCCCTCCCCCTTTTCCGGGGAACTTTGATAGACAGATCACCTTCCCAGCTGCGGCGGCTCTCCTCTCTCTTCCCCTACGATCGATTGGACAAAAGCTCCCATATACCTGGGCCGACGGCGGTGTTCCCCCCCCCTCCCAGGCAGCCCACACTCGCCCCCCCTCAAAATCCACTCGCAAAATGCGAGAAGGCGAGTGGATTTTTTGTGGGCTGGTCTAGGGTATCAGATGAGAACTGAGAAAAAAGTAAATGTCCACACTTTAGACTTCTTTTTCTTTGATTTATTTGCTGAACTTGGTAAAAGAATAAAATAAGTAGTTGAAGAGGTGGAACAGTAAAAGGTAATATGTAACTGGTTTTACATTTCTGCCCGGAAACACTCCTCCTTCTACCAACACAGCTTTCGTCGCCACTCTAGCCAGAGCGGGTATTGCGCACCCGGATAGGCCTCTCTCACTAGCCTAGCAGCCGAGATGTTGTTGTTGAAGACCGTTGTTACCAGGACAGGACAATGACATTTATAAACGGTACTGTAAAAATAACCCTGATCAGTATTCACATCACAGGCATAGTGTACAGAGCTGATCCGAGCAGCTCTGTACCCTAAAATTGTTGCAATGACCAATTACAGAAATCCTGTATGCACAAACAAGGTCCATAAGGACACGGATGAGCGCATTTGGGGTGGAGGAACTTGACTGGCCTGCACAGAGTCCTGACTTTAACCTGATAGAACACCTTTGGGGTGAATTAGAGCGGAGACTACAAGCCGGGCCTTCTAGTCCAACATCAGTGCCTGACCTCCCAAATGCGCTTCTGGAAGAATGGTCAAACATTTCCATAAACACACTCCTAAACCTCGTGGACAGCCTTCTCAAAGGAGTTGAGAGTTGTTCTAGCTGCAAAGGCTGGGCCAACTCAATATTGAACCATATGAACTAAGACTGGGATGCCAAGTTCATGTGCGTGTAAAGGCAGGCGTCCCGATAGTTATGGTAATATAGTGTGTGTGTGTATGTATATATATATATATATATATATATATATATATATATATATATATACTGTGGCAGTAGGAGCTACTGTCAAGGTAAAATGGACAGTTTGCTGGACACAGGCAGGGCCGGATTTCCCACAAGGCCACCGAGGCCAGGCCTCGGGGCGGCAGTGGATGAAGGGGCGGCGCCGCTCCTGCGGGGACTTCTCGGCTTTCGCTGGCACCCCCCACACTAACATAGCCCCCCCCCCCTGGCACTTGCTACTTAGGCCCGGCAGTGTAAAGTACTATTTTTCGCCCCCTGCCGCTGGAGGTCCGCGGCCGGCGGAGATAATGTCTCCGCCGGCAGCCATTTTTCAGAAGACCGCAGACTAGTTATAAACGAGAAGGAAGCAGAAGGAGAAGGAAGCCTGCCGAGTGGCTGCAATAGAAATGGAGCTGCGGCACCAGCCAACCCCCTATTGTGGAAAGGGGTGGCGGGTGGGCGGTGCCGCCGCTCAATTTCTATTGTAGCCACTCGGCAGACTTCCTTCTTGTTTATAACTCGTCTGTGGTCTTCTGGAAAATGGTTCCCTCTAATTTGTTCCCCCTCAGCCTTCAGTAATGGTGGCGGAGACACTGCTGCTGGTATATAGAAGGGCTCTAATGGGGGGGGGGGACACCTGAGATGTAAGGAAGAACTCCGCTGGCTGGGGACAGTGACACCTGAGATGTAAGGAAGCACTCCGCTGGGGACAGTGACACCTGAGATGTAAGGAAGCACTCCGCTGGGGACAGTGACACCTGAGGTGTAAGGAAGCACTCCGCTGGCTAGGGACATTGACACCTCAGATGTAAGGAAGCACTCCGCTGGGGACATTGACACCTGAGATGTAAGGAAACACTCCGCTGGGGACAGTGGCACCTGAGATGTAAGGAAGCACTCCGCTGGGGACAGTAATACCTGAGATGTAAGGAAGCAGTCCGCTGGCTGGGGACATTGACACCTGAGATGTAAGGAAGCACTCCGCTGGGGAAAGTGACACCTGAGATGTAAGGAAGCACTCCGCTGGGGACAGTGACACCTGAGATGTAAGGAAACACTCCGCTGGCTGGGGACAGTGACACCTGAGATGTAAGGAAGCACTCCGCTGGCTGGGGACAGTGACACCTGAGATGTAAGGAAGCACTCCCCTGGGGACAGTGACACCTGAGATGTAAGGAAGCACTCTGCTGGGGACAGTGACACCTGAGATGTAAGGAAGCACTCCGCTGGCTGGGGACAGTGACACCTGTGATGTAAAAAAGCACTCTGCTATCTGGGGACAGGGACACCTGAGATGTAAGGAAGCACTCCGCTGGCTGGGGACAGTGACACCGGGGATGTAAGGAAGCACTCCGCTGGCTGGGGACAGTGACACCTGAGATGTAATGAGCACTCCGTTGGCTGGGGACAGTGACATCAGGGCTCCCACTCATTCTGCATTATGGTGAGTTGAACTGTTTAATTTTATAGTAGATTGTAATAATAGATGAATCTGTGATGGGGGATCTTTTATGGGGGGCTTTGTGATGGATGACCTTATATGGGGCTTTTTGATGGGGGGAATCTGTGATGGGGGATCTGTGATGGAGAGGTTCTGTGATGAGGGGGTTCTGTGATGGGGAGGGGATCTGTGATGAGGGGAGTCTGTGAAATACTAATAAGTTTGTGTTGATTAAAATAGTTTTTTATTTTAAATATTAAATATTTTTTTCTTGTTTTTTTTTTTTTGCACTACAAATAAGATGTGTGCGTAGGAATTTGTTAAACTATAGTCCAGCCCCCCAACAGTCTGAGGGACCATGAACTGGCCCCCTGTTTAAAAAGTTTGAGGACCCCTGGGCTAGGCTGTGTGGAGGCAGCCGTGAGCGACAGGCAAGCGTGCGGCGGCAGCGGTGCACAATGACTTCCTGGCAAGGGGGGGAAAAAAGGTAACTGGCGGAGGCAGAGCCTAATGTTCCGCCTACCCTCCTCTGTGCCGACTGCGCGGCCGGCATCATCTTTTCCCCCAGGCTCTCTGTGACCAGTGACGTGACTCATGACATAAGGAGAAGAGACCCTCTTTGAGTGGCCGGCATCTCCCCCAGGCCAGGAGCGGGGGGGGGGAGGATTTTGACTGTGACGTCACCACCACCAGAAAAAGAAGAAGCAGCCAGCAGGGATTACACACTAGCAGGTATGATTGGTGACCACGATTGATCATCATGTTGTGCATGTGTGTGTGCCACTGTGCCAGGCCCAAGCAGAAGCAAGCAGCCAGTTAAATGTTATAGTGCTAAATATGGATTATATATGCACAAATCACTTTACTACACTTTATTTATGATATCTATGGCTGCTAGTGCTATGCATATTTATATGATCCATATTGAGCACTATATTTGATTGGCTGCTTCTGCTTGGCACACATACACAATCGCACATGATGATGATTTTAAGCGATTGTGCGTGTGTGCCAGGCCCAAACAGAAGAAAGCAGCCAGTTAAATATTATAGTGCTAAATATGGTCTATATAAATATGCATAGCAGCCATAGATGTCATAAATAAAGTGTAATAAAGTGATTTGTGCAACAGGCTCATTAAAAGGGGTGGAAAAGGCAACTTACCTCCACTGTGCAGCTCATTTTGCACAGAGTGGCCCTGAAACCTGTTCTGGGGTCCCTCGGCGCTGTCTCGGCTCCTCCTCACAAGAACTAACCCATTTCATGCGAGCGCTCTCGCATATGGGTTAGTTCTTGCGGGCGCGCTCCCATGATACATCACTTGGCCCCTGTGTGTGCGTGTGGGGGGGGGGGGGGTGGCTTCATTAAGGACCCAGCCTTGGGCGGCACAGGAAGTAAATCCGGGCCTGAACACAGGGTATGCACATTTGCGAGGTGCAAGACTACAGAGCGTAGATGTGGACTGGAGAAGACTGCTTTTGCAGCTTTCTCCAGGTTTTGGTATTTTGACATGGGGCTCTGTAGTTTGGAGATTCCACAGTGTCTGGGGTGGGACGGGATCTCCAACCCTGTATCCAGATTTTGTGGATGATCAGTAGGGGGTGTGCTCACCAGCCCTTCATAATGAGAGTGTGGGAAGACCTCATGGCTCCCAGTTGGAGACAGCTCCACACTAAGAGACAGGAAGTCTCCAGAAGTCAGAGAGGCTGTAGGAGACAGCCAGAATGTTGGTGACTGCAAGAGGCAGAGCTGTAGATGCTAAAGGGAAGCTGTCTACTTTGAGGAGTCCGCTGGTCTGGGCTGGACCAGGATAAAGTGCAGAAGTACTGCTACAGATACTGCTACAGAGAGCCAGGTGGGCTAGCATTTTCTGTTCTGTGTCTTTGATGAAGAAGAACCCCCTGCATGGGAAACCTTTGTTTGGACTTTTATTTTGTTTCATTTTAATAAAAATGGGCTACCATGCCCTGAAATATAGGGCCAGATTCACAGAATAGATACGACGGCGTTTCTCCTGATGCACCGTCGTATCTCTTGTCGTATCTATGCGGCTGATTCATAGAATCAGTTCCGCATAGATAGCCCTAAGATCCGACAGGTGTAATTGACTTACACCGTCGGATCTTAGGATGCAGTACCTCGGCCGCCGCTGGGTGGAGTTTGCGTAGTTTTCCAGCGTCGGGTATGCAAATTAGCAGTTACGGCGATCCACGAAGGTTTTCGCGTTCGTTACGTCGGCGCAAGTCTTTTTTTCCCGTCGCAAAGTTAGGTGTGCTATTAACATGGTGTAAAATTACTCCACCATATTAAAGTATGGCCGTCATTCCCGCGTCGATTTTGAATTTTTTTTTTGGTAAGTACGTTACGCACGTCGTGATTCACAAACACGTCGCGCCGCCGTCATTTTGCGCAAAGCACGTCGGGAAAATTGCGAACGGAGCATGCGTAGAACGTCCGGCGCGGGAGCGCGCCTAATTTAAATGGTACACGCCCCATTTGAATTGGGCGGGCTTGTGCCGGACGTGTTTACGATACACCGCCGCAAATTTACAGGTAAGTGCTTTGTGGATCAGGCACTTACACTGAAAACTTGCGGCGGTGTAACGTAAACGGGTTACGTTGTGCCGCCGCAATTGTACGAGAATCTGGCCCACAGTTCTTGACTGGCTTGAATCACTGAAAAAACGCATCTACCACGAGAGCTAACAACCCCCATCTTACAATATATATATATATATATATATATATACACACAAACACACACACAGTATCTCACAAAAGTGAGTACACCCCTCACATTTTTGTAAATATTTTATTGTATCTTTTCATTTTCATGTGACAACACTGAAGAAATTACACTTTGCTATAATGTAAAGTAGTAAGTGTACAGCTTGTATAACAGTGTAAATTTGCTGCCCTCAAAATAACTCAACACAGCCATTAATATCTAAACCGCTGGAAACAAAATTGAGTACACCCCTAAACGAAAATGTCCAAATTGGGCCCAAAGTGTCAATATTTTGTGTGGCTTCCCAGGTTGCCACTGGAGTTCTCTTCCACTCCTCAATGATAACATCACAGAGCTGGTGGATGTTAGAGACCTTATGCCCCTCCACCTTCCATTTGAGGATGCCCCACAGCACAGATGCTCAATAGGGTTTAGGTCTGGAGACATGCTTGACCAGTCCATCACCTTTACCCTCAGTTTCTTTAGCAAGGCAATGGTCGTCTTGGAGGTGTGTTTGGGGCCGTTATCACGTTGGAATACTGCCCTGCAGCCCAGGGAGAGGATCATGCTCTGCTTTAGTATGTCACAGTATATGTTGGCATTCATGGTTCCCTCAATGAACTGTAGCTCCCCGCTGCCGGGATCACTCATGCAGCCCCAGACCATGACATTCCCACCACCATGCTTGACTGTAGGCAAGACACACTTGTTTTTGTACTCCTCACCTGATTTCAGCCACACATGTTTGACCCTCTGCAGTAATGCTGGAAGCACTCATACGTCTATTTCCCAAAGAGAATCTCTGGATATAACTCTAAGCACATGCACTCAACTTCTTTGGTCAACCAAGGCCTGTTCTGAGTGGAACCTGTCCTGTTAAACTGCTGTATGGTCTTGGCCACAGTGCTGCAGATCAGTTTTAGGGTCTTGGCACTCTATTTACAGCCTAGACCATCTTTATGTAGAGCAAAAAAAATGCCCTGTTAACGAAGTGGTATTACAGGCTAATATGCAAGTGGTTAAAGGAACCCTGGATGTTAGTAAAACCCCAAAGTCCTGCAATAGTGTCTTAGAAGTATTGGAAATATAAAATGAACTTCAGTGGTTACCTTTAAGGCACTCTGTCTGACGCATAAGTGTGTTCAACGAATGGCCCTCCAATATCTATGTGAAAAATGTAAATGTCACAACACCAATCGCGTTCTCCGATACACCGACCGAAATCTACTTCAGATACCCAAAGCCAGATACAAGTCCAAAGAAGAACGAAGATTTGCAGTCCAAGGACCTAGACTATGGAACGCTTTACCAACCAGCCTCTGAATGGAGGTGAGTCACCTGGCCTTCAGGAAAAAACTTAGGGCCAGATTCACAAAAGAGATACGACGGCGTATCTCCTGATACGCCGTCATATCTCTGTTTCTAACTATGCAACTGATTCATAGAATCAGTTACGCATAGCTAGCCCTAAGATCCGACAGGTGTAATTGTTTTACACTGTCGGATCTTAGGATGCAATACCGCGGCCGCCGCTCGGTGGAGTTCGCGTTGTATTCCAGCGTCGGGTATGCAAATTAGCAGTTACGGCGGGTCCACAACGGATTTTCGCGTTTGCTACGTCGTCCGTAGTCAAGTTTCCCGTCGCAATTTTAGTCGTTATTTGACCTGCCCTAACTTTACACAGCAATCGTATTGCTGTATAAAGTATGGCCGTCGTTCCCGTGTCAAAATTTAAAAATTAACGTCGTTTGCGTAAGCCGTCCGGGAATACGGAATTACGCTACAAGCGTCGCCGTTCGAAAAAATTACGTCACTACGCGCAAAGCACGGCGGAAATTCCGAAACGGAGCATGCGCAGTAGGTCTGGCGCGGGAGCGCGCCTAATTTAAATGGCACACGCCCATTTGAATTGGCTCGACTTGCGCCGGACGTATTTACAATACACCGCCGCAAGTTTCCAGGTAAGTGCTTTGTGGATCGGGCACTAAAACTGGAAACTTGCGGCGGTGTAACGTAAACGGGTTACGTTACACGGCCGCAAATGTATGTGAATCTGGCCCTTAAAACCCATCTTTTCTGAAGGCAAATCTACAGTAGGTGAATTGGATACTAAGTGCCCAGAGGCGATTCAGTTCGCATGTGTTGCGCTATATAAGTTTCTCACTCACTCAGTGGTTGTTCTGTAGTAAATGGACAATAAAAAAAAGTAAATTTCAGCTCCAAAACTTCTCAGGGTTGCAGATCTCAGCAATGTTTGCGATGCAGTAGTTGAAGAAGCTAAGATTCCTAACAAAAGACTGTGGAATGTTTGTAGAGACGAATGAAACATGATGTAGCAAACAGAATCACTAACACAAGGCCAGTTTAGGCCTGGATTTATAAGATTCCTGCCTCTAAGTGCTGGAGATTCCTGAAATTCTCAGAAAGATGATATCATTATCCAGGCTTTGTTCATGCCCCAGCCACTGCAGTCAGCACAAATACATCTGTCTTCATTACATAAAATGCACCTCTCAAGGCACTACCTAATGTTACTTTACCTACAGCTAGGAAACCAGCTGCATATGCTAAATATTTTCCTATAACTAAGTCTCTAACATATTAGAACATTTTAGTGTTGTAGAACAATGCAGGAACAGATTTTATGTTTCTAATTCATGCTTTCTGAGTGCCCCCTTATACTTACCATGCTTAGATGCAGACATAGGCCACTTTAAAAGCGGTTGTATAGTTTTTTTTGTTTTTACTTTTACTTACAGGTAAGCCTATAATAAGCCTTACCTGTAGGTAAATAAAATATCTCCTAAACCATTACGGTTTAGGAGATATTCCCCTTGCAATGAGCCGCTGAATGCAGCGGCGCATGCGCACAGGGCATTCTCGGCTTAAGGCCCGGCAGACGCTGGACCTTGCCGACATCGTGGCTCCAGCCACTTACAGCACTGGAGCCGCGATACCCAGAAAACACGCCGAGGGAAAATGTCATCTCACTCTGCGTGGACCGGCAGAGATACCAACGCCTCGTTCTAAGGTAAGAATAGAGGGAGAGGGGGGAGATAGGGGAATTTGGGACTTTATACGAGGCAAAGGACTTGTAGGTCCGATGTCTCCATCCCTGTATAGCAGTTATGCGGAAAAAAGGGTTGGGACTTTTATATGAAACATGCACCTAAAGGGTGACAACGGGCAATAGATGTCTGACCAATAAAATAAATGTTGTGACTGTACTAGCTGAATCTCAATACCCAGCACACAGAACAATAATAAATAACAGTAGCATTTAATTCATATATATACATATAATACATTGTAGCATAATAGCATTATATTAAATGGTAATAATTTGATAGAATGTCAGGCACATTGATCCATATATCACATAATAACCATATAAAAATCATGATTGTTAAAGCATAATACAATTGAAAAATAGTGGAAGTAATTCGATGATCCCATGTAATACACAATAATAGCATCAGAATAGCTTGACGCGTTTCGTGGAACTCTCCACTCATCAGGAGCTGATAAATATCTGAAATTGATAAGATTCATAATTTAACTATTGGTACAGGGTCTTAGATGTTGGGAGGGTATAGGGAAAAAAAGGTAAACAAGTATAAATTCATATGGGACAAAGAAAAATAATAAAATGTCCCAAAACTTACCGATTATTTGTGTTCTGAACTGTTTTACTAAAGTTTTGATTCTAAGCTGGACTATCTGTTGTAACTGAATCTTATAGAGCCTGTACTTTGGGGAAGTAATTCTGTAATTGCCCCTCCATCCAAACACAATGATTCCCTCTGCTGTCTGGGCCCCCTTGTTTGCCCGGGCCCCCTACATGAGGGCTGGTGGTCCCCCCTATCAGCAGCCCTGGGTCCATGTGTGTGTAGGTTTCATAACCTGTTTTGTATTGTTCTGAGGATTATGCATGCTGTTTGCCACCCTAAACCTGTTTATCATTTTGATTCTACTTTGCACCAGTTTACTAAACTGCAGGTTACAAGTTCTCCCTTTCTGATCACTTTGCTGATTACCTATTTTGTTAACTGCCAGTGATCACTGATCACTAATATATAGTGGAAACCGACGCTAAGCCCCTTTGGACGGGACGAAATGTATCAGGGTGTATAGTTTGGTGGCGCTTAGGCTGCTCCTTATCACTTATTCACTTGGGCTTGTTGGAAGTAGCGGCAACCTTTCTCTTTACTGTACCAGAAAACTATATAGCTATTAGTTCTGCTTTGTGAATGTGTACTGTAAATAATTATTCAACTTTCCACATTCAGAAATTGTTCACTTTATGCAAATAATAATCTGCTGCTCTTCAACTGATTTTTATAAAAAAAAAATTCCCATCCACCCTATTAACCTTTTTATGTGTCCACTTATGACACTGATTGCCACCACACTTCAAAGATGCCCCATGTCATACACCCCTGTCTGTCATGAACATGGAGTTCAACGCCATTACATAGTCTATGCTCACAGTGTACCGCTGCATGGCAGGGTGTTCACACATCACAATGTTGTGCCGTGTGAGCTCCATTAAGGCCCTTTTTACACTGGGGCGTTTTTCGGGTGTTATTTAAGCATTTTTCAGGCACTTTGGCGTTAAAAAAAGCCTGTAAAGCGCCTGAAGGAAGCCTCATCTGCTATCCCAATGTGAAAGACTGAGTTCTTTCAGAGCCCTTTCACACTGCCAGCGCCCGAAAAACGCTGGTAAAGCACCGCTAAGACCCTAACGTTTTAGGGTGTTTTTGCAGTGCCTCAGTGTGAAAGGGCAAGGCGTTTTTACAGCGCTTTCAATTCATTTTAATGGAGAGTGGCGTTTTTGGAGCATTTTTTCAGCGCCCAAAAGCTGCTCCAAAGATGCTGCTTGCAGGACTCAGTATGAAAGGGTCAATTGAGATGCATGGAGAGCGTTTTATGAGCGTTTTAATAGCGCTATTTTTAACGCTAAAATGCTGTAAAAATGCTTCAGTGTGAAAGGGGTCTAAAGCTCTCCTGCAACCTGACCCTGGTGGGGAATAGGAAGTAAAACACTCATCATGTTTAAATTAAGACATGTTTGTTTAGTTTTTAATATTTGGCTACAATGAGGGGTGCAGGGAGTGGAACTGCAGATTTTTTAAGTTTGCCCACTTACAAAGAAATAAAGGGTCTATTATTTTTTATCACAGGTGTATTTTAAATTATAGATATGGTAGGTTTCGAGAAAGGGGATATTCTCATGGATGCATACGAAAGGCAAAAAGGAGGGCCGTTCAAATTGATAGAAGAGAACTCCTGGATAAGAAGAGGTGGTAAGCCTGAAGACCCAACAACAAGCCCCAATTCGTATATTTACAAAATATGGGGCACAATGGGACCAAGTCAAAAACATTCTTGGCCACCATTGGCATATTTTGTCAGCAGCACCCATTCTGGGAAGTATTGTTGGTGACCGTCCTCTTCTTACTGCCAGGAGATCCCCCAATCTAAAAAGACAATTTGGTACATTCTGAATATCAAAAATCGCCCAAATCCAGCTGGCTGACGGACCTGCCACTGCTAAAAAGCATGTATGCCTGTGGCAGATGTTCCATCTGCAAATACATGGACAAAACGGATGTGTTGACCAACACTGACGGGACCAAATGTTTTAAAATCACCAATTTCATTAACTGCTCTACTTCCTGTGTTATGTATATGCTGTATTGCCCGTGTGGCAAAATCTACGTGGGCAAGAAGACTAAGAGACAGCTCAAGGTCAGAATTGGTGAGCACATTTAGACCATCGTCAAAAAGGACGATGAGCTACCCCTCTCCCTGCACTTTCTTAAATACCATGGAGGTGAACCAGACGGACTCACCTGGAAGGGGATCTACAGACTTAACCTGCCCCCCAGGAGAGGCGATTTTGATAAAATCCTCTATCAAAAGGAAAAAAAATGGATTTTTAATTTGGATAGTATGCAGCCACGGGGACTTAATAATTAATGTAATTTATCTGTGTTTTTGGAATCGTAGCAACCCTGCTATGTCCATCCTCAGATATACGGGAGTTCATTTGACTGATAAAGTATGTATATAATGAGGACAATTAGCCTAATGGGAATGTATAGTCTATCCCCCCCATGTTTCAAATAAATTGCACTGTTTGGTTACTTTGTGTTTTTTGAGATTTCATTTTCCAGCTGATGATAAAAAATTTATTTTCCGCTATGACTACGGCTATTATTCTGTCCTATGTCTAAACCCCAACTAAATTTACTATTTTTATGTTAACGCAATGAGACAGTTTCATATCTGGTAGTATTGAGACAACATACCGGACTGAACGGACAATGCACCTTACACCATGGATCGCTTTCTTGCTATGTCTGTTTGCACTATATGTTATTAAGCGTGCTATTTGATATGAATGAACTTGTGAGCCTATAGATGCTGTTAATTAACAATCAAGCACTTAGGGCATATAAGGACTCGTACAGGTCTACTGTGCATGCTCCGAAGAAGCTTGGGAACAAGCGAAATGCGTAAGCGTCTTTGCTGTGGTGAGGACATGGATGTTCCACCCGCATAGCTAACCATCCCATTACTTCCATCTTCGACCGGCTCCACCCGTACATGGTGTCGGGAAGACGCTATATATCACGCTGTACTATCCACAAGGATAGTCTATCAACACGGACATTGTTTTCCTGAAACAGACAGTAAACCAATACACGCTAAACCTTTGTTAAACATATTGAATGGTCTGGACTACTTTCCACTCGAATGAACACCTGTTTGTATGCTAACTTGGTGGACTGTGACTATAGAAGACGTCAAGCGGTAAGCTGTATTTACCCCCACAAGCTTTGAGGGGATGTATACCTGTATCTAGCTGCTTGTTTCCTTAAAAAGTCACGTTGTTTCTAATATGCTCGGGGATAAAACTCCTATCAAAACGAGCCATGCGTGTTTTACCTGCATATAATCTGTGATTGTTCAATATCTATCTCCGCCCCCTCTTTGAAATCATCAGTAACCAAAAGCTACTTTACCACTCCTATGTAGACGACACACAACTGTATTTCCGTATCTGCAACAAAAAGGATCATTCTCTTGGACTAGAGAAATGCCTCACTCTAATAGATAACTGGATGACAAACAGTTATCTTAAACGCAATGGTTCGAAAACAGAACTTCTCCTGTTTCACGCTAACCGGAAAAATCACCCCGCGTCAACATGGACTTCCCCGCCCATTCTGGGTAAAACTATCACCCCTAGCACCAAAGTCAAAAGTCTCGGAGTCATTTTCGATACCTACATGACAATGGATGCACAAATGGGGTCAGTAGTCAGCGGATCACGCCCTTTATCCTGAAAGAGGACATTGCAGTCGTGGTGGGAACAATCATCAATTCCAGACTCGACTATGCAAATGCCCTCTATCTAGGACTCTCCAAATACCAAATCACTCGCCTGCAAGTCGTTCAAAATACGGCCGCTCGACTAGTGACTGGAAAAAAAACATGGGAATCAATCTCACCTTCGCTGAGATCCCTTCATTGGTTGCCAGTAAAAGACAGAATCACTTTCAAGGCACTCTGCCTAATGCATAAGTGTATTCAAGGAAACGCCCCCCTATATCTATGCGAAAAAATAAAAGCCCATAACCCCAATCGCATTCTGCGATCTACCAATCTACCGATATGCCGGCGTACTTTCAAATTACCCGCGTCGTATCTTTGGTTTGAATCCTCATCTGGGTTAGATCCGACAGGTGTACGTCCTCGTACGCCTTCGGATCTAAGATGCAATACTTCGGCGTCCGCTGGGTGGCGTTCACGTCGTTTTCCGCGTCGGGTATGCAAATTAGCTATTTCCGACGATCCACGAACGTATGAGTGGCCGGCGCATTTTTTACGGCGTCTCTAGTCGGCTTTTTCCGGCGTATAGTTAAAGCTGGTATTTTGTCGCGTATAGTTAGACCTGCCATGTTAAGTATGGCCGTCGTTCCCACGTTTATTTTGAATTTTTTTATTTTTTTTGTGTAAGTCGTCCGTCACGTCTAAGTTAAAAAAAATGACGTTGTTGCGACGTCATTTAGCGCAATGCACGGCGGGAAATTTAGAAACAGAGCATGCGCAGTTCATTCGGCGCGGGGACGCGCTTCATTTAAATGAAACACGCCCCCTAATCGCCAATTTGAATTCTGCCGCCAGAGATAGACTACGCCACCGTAACTTACGGCGCAAATTCTTTGGGGATTCGAACCGGCCAAAAGTAAGTTACAGCGGCGTAGCGTATCTCACATACGCTGCGCCCATCTATTTCTATGTGGATCTGCCCCACTATGTTCAATTGAGACAGGAGCCAATTAACCCACCAACGTGTCTTTTGAGTGTGGGAGGAAACCGGAACCGGAGTACCTGGAGAAAACCCATGCAGGCACAGAAAGAACAGCAAACTTTGTACAAGTAGTACTGTGGCTGGGATTCAAATAAATAATAATAATAATAATAATAATAATAATAATAACTTACATAATATAGTAACTTATATAATTAGGATTATATACGGTCTCATGCACACTTGACTTGTGACTGGCAACCTCTTCACTAGCAAGGGATATCAGGCCATATTCTCAACTGCTCCTCCTGGGGGGAGATTTACTAAAACTGGTGCACACAGAATCTGGTGCAACTGTGCATAGTACTCAGCTTCTAAGTTTTAGATTAAAGGGTTACCTGGAGATTTTTGCAAGAAAGATGGCGGCGGTGGAGGAGAGAAACGAGGGCCGCTGAGGAGGATTCGATCTCAGGTAAGTAATTCATAATGAGCTAGCTCATTATGCATTTTTCTTGCAGGGTGTATTTTTATTTTTTGGGGGTTTTGGTGGGTTTACATCCTCTTTAAACAGAGGCCAAGATGGCAGCTTCAATGGCTGGAAATGATAGGAGGGATAACTTACACTTTAAGTTACTGAGAGTTTAATTCCAATTGGTTACCAAAATTACTACACACCCTTGCTCTCAGTTCTTTGTTATTCACTAAGTCTAAGCTTGCCTGTCCTTGCCTGTGGATGCAATTACAGGGCAGCCTAAATGACATTCACACATCCACCATGACTAAAATGCATTTCAAACACGATGCTTCATAGTGTATTTTTTGCCAGGGGAAAAATAATTTGTCACTTTCACATTTAAAAACTAGCAAGTTCTCTTCTGACCTTTCTTGGCACTAAATGTCAGGACAGAAAAACTGTCTTGTCTTATCTTTGAAGCTGGCAGATTGTAACCTTGGGGCGATTAGTAAATTTAGTAGCCAAATGTTATCTTAATCTTGCTGCTAACATGCTGCGACAAATATATTACTTCGAATGGTTTGATCCTTCCTATTTTCTTAGTGAACAGAAAGAAACTGCTAAACTTAATGTTCGCTAATTGTGGCTTTAATTCTAATTACTAAACAAGAAAGGCAACTGAATGCAGACTATGCAATCGATTTGAAATGCTGATTGCAGCTGGAAACACTACAGTGAAGGTCAAGGAGCATCTAGAGAAATAAATGTGGTTAAAGATTATAAATTGCTATATGACCAAAAGATTGACGTAGTTACATAGTCAGGTTGAAAAAAGACACAAGTTCATCAATTCCTTTCTGATCCCCTAAGAGGCAATTGGATTTTCCCTGGATCAACTTTACCTATAAATGTCAGTACCCAGTTATAATATGAACATTTAGGAAAGAATCCAGACCTTTTTTAAAGCAATCTACTGAGCGTGCCAGAATCACCTCTGGAGGGAGTCTATTCAACATTTTCACAGCTCTTATGTTCCTTTAATTATATATATATAAAATTTCATAAAATTATTCACATAAAGAGGTTTACATGATTGAGACCACAATTTCATAAATCATTAACAAGAAAAGAAATTAAAGGAAAATGGATGCGAATTTGCCAACTAGTTTCGCACTGATGTGCTTCGTCAGGGCTTGCAAAATATTCCTGTTTCTTTATTATATGTAGTGGTCTGTGTATGACATAAAGATATACGTCATTAGTACAAATACAATATAACAGTTTACATCATTCGATTTTGTGAGTAAATATATAGATAACATATAGATAAAAAAGGAATTGTATTGCACTTACCACTTCCGTTAAAAAGCTCAAAGCCAAGCAGGAAAAAACTGCCTGAATGTCGACAAGAGAGAGACCAATGCAACCAGGAGGTAGACTGAAACACTTCTAATCAGTGGAAGCCAGATCCACTTGATTTCGACAGGTGCGGACAATGAGGTGTTTTTTTAGGGGGCTCGCCACGAGCAAAAAAGAAGAAATTGAGGTAGAAATGTAGATGTCTGTATACTGTATCTATATCACTCCTAAAGAAGGGGAGGAGAGCACAAAGTAGTATAATATCACTACAGTGGAGTAATTTCCAATATAGGTAATATAACTGTTATATAAATACAGGGAGTGCAGAATTATTAGGCAAATGAGTATTTTGACCACATCATCCTCTTTATGCATGTTGTCTTACTCCAAGCTGTATAGGCTCGAAAGCCTACTACCAATTAAGCATATTAGGTGATGTGCATCTCTGTAATGAGAAGGGGTGTGGTCTAATGACATCAACACCCTATATCAGGTGTGCATAATTATTAGGCAACTTCCTTTCCTTTGGCAAAATGGGTCAAAAGAAGGACTTGAAAGGCTCAGAAAAGTCAAAAATAGTGAGATATCTTGCAGAGGGATGCAGCACTCTTAAAATTGCAAAGCTTCTGAAGCGTGATCATCGAACAATCAAGCGTTTCATTCAAAATAGTCAACAGGGTCGCAAGAAGTGTGTGGAAAAACCAAGGCGCAAAATAATTGCCCATGAACTGAGAAAAGTCAAGCGTGCAGCTGCCAAGATGCCACTTGCCACCAGTTTGGCCATATTTCAGAGCTGCAACATCACTGGAGTGCCCAAAAGCACAAGGTGTCCAATACTCAGAGACATGGCCAAGGTAAGAAAGGCTGAAAGACGACCACCACTGAACAAGACACACAAGCTGAAACGTCAAGACTGGGCCAAGAAATATCTCAAGACTGATTTTTCTAAGGTTTTATGGACTGCTGAAATGAGAGTGAGTCTTGATGGGCCAGATGGATGGGCCCGTGGCTGGATTGGTAAAGGGCAGAGAGCTCCAGTCCGACTCAGACGCCAGCAAGGTGGAGGTAGAGTACTGGTTTGGGCTGGTATCATCAGAGATGAGCTTGTGGGGCCTTTTCGGGTTGAGGATGGAGTCAAGCTCAACTCCCAGTCCTACTGCCAGTTTCTGGAAGACACCTTCTTCAAGCAGTGGTACAGGAAGAAGTCTGCATCCTTCAAGAAAAACATGATTTTCATGCAGGACAATGCTCCATCACACGCGTCCAAGTACTCCACAGCGTGACTGGCAAGAACGGGTATAAAAGAAGAAAAACTAATGACATGGCCTCCTTGTTCACCTGATCTGAACCCCATTGAGAACCTGTGGTCCATCATCAAATGTGAGATTTACAAGGAGGGAAAACAGTACACCTCTCTGAACAGTGTTTGGGAGGCTGTGGTTGCTGCTGCATGCAATGTTGATGGTGAACAGATCAAAACACTGACAGAATCCATGGATGGCAGGCTTTTGAGTGTCCTTGCAAAGAAAGGTGGCTATATTGGTCACTGATTTGTTTTTGTTTTGTTTTTGAATGTCAGAAATTTATATTTGTGAATGTTGAGATGTTATATTGGTTTCACTGGTAAAAATAAATAATTGAAATGGGTATATATTTGTTTTTTGTTAAGTTGCCTAATAATGATGCACAGTAATAGTCACCTGCACACACAGATATCCCCCTAAAATAGCTAAAACTAAAAACAAACTAAAAACTACTTTCAAAAATATTCAGCTTTGATATTAATTAGTTTTTTGGGTTCATTGAGAACATGGTTGTTGTTCAATAATAAAATTAATCCTCAAAAATACAACTTGCCTAATAATTCTGCACAGTAATAGTCACCTGCACACACAAATATCCCCCTAAAATAGCTAAAACTAAAAACAAACTAAAAACTACTTTCAAAAATATTCAGCTTTGATTTTAATTAGTTTTTTGGGTTCATTGAGAACATGGTTGTTGTTCAATAATAAAATTAATCCTCAAAAATACAACTTGCCTAATAATTCTGCACTCCCTGTATATAACAGGTGTAGCAAATTTATTAAATAAGTAAATAGGCCACATTGAGTGCTGTCATTCTAATAATGTATTTACTTATTACTGTACACACACTAAGGATCATCAAGTACACTGCATAAGTATATTACCTCGATGGCGGTGAGGTTTAGATTAATACTGCCAGTAAGGTCCAATAGAGATCCTATATGGTTCCACTTCAGTTCTATGAATAAACAGGTATATATGTATATATGTAAATAAATAAATAAATCAATAAATAAATGAAATCGGTGCATATGGCTAATTAGCCCCAATAAAGCACCCATCCATTAATAGGTAAGTGAAAAGGGAATTACCTTAAATGAACCAGAGAAAGATAAGTATATGCAAAGTAGTAGCATATACTAGTGTCCTAGGCGAGTATGTTACCTCGATGGTGATGAGGTTTAAAATAATACTGCCAGTAAGGTCCAATAGCAATCCTATATGGTTCCACTTCAGTCCTATAAATAAACAAGTATATATATAAAGAAAGATAGGAATAAATAAATAGAGCGGGTGCATATGTCTAATTAGCCCAGATAAAGCACCAATCAGTTAATGAGAGAACCAAAGAGGAATTACCTTAGATAGACCAAGAAAAGATAAATATAGGCAGAGCAGTGATATATGCTGGCGTCCTGCGTGTGTTGTTCTGTCCTCCCTCAAACCGTTCAGGTCAGCGTCTGACATGTGTCTCGTCAGCGCCGACCTAAATGGTAACATCTCTACCGGAAGTGAAAAGGGTCATCGCTGACCCCTGGCATCACTTCCGGTCCACGCGTCCCAGCACAGTTGCGCGCGCAAGTGATGCGCTCCAGCGTGCTGACGCAAGCTGGAACGCATGGAAGGGACATAACCTGTCACAATCCAGCCAGCCAAGTAAGGGAAATCATTATGATTTAAAAAGGATCCAAAAAACTATGTGATAATAATTGGCTTCATGTTGCTATCCTGGCAACTAGTGCCCAATCAGTAAGGTATCCAGGACAAATGCAACCGTACGCTTTCCCTCCTCATCAGGAACTTTTCCCTGCCTCTAGTATTGTCCCTAGCAGATGGGGAACCTTTCCCTATACTATCCACTCACACAGAGAGTGCCAAACCCAGGAGCCAAGGTCTTAAATAAACACGGTCGCACCTAAGATGGCCACCAGAGTCACATGGGAGGTCAGCATCCAATTGGATTGATACCCCAGTGACTCAGGAAACCATAGAGGAACCATGTTCCTCTTGACTGCATTTCAATATGCATTGCTGCTGCATTTGAGTGCCACCTGCAGTGGAGACAGCAGGCTGCACCTGCCTACATTCTCCTGACCCAAAACATACTTGATCAATAAACTCATGTTTTATTGGAAGGTTAAGGGGACACTTACAATGATATTACAATCCATAAAGACCTAGGTCCCCAATAGGTAACCCATTTTCTTTGTTGCCTTTCCCAGTTTCCTCTACTTTAGCCAATACTTTAAAACATGCTAAATTTTACAGTAACACAGCAGCATGATGATTTATTTACGGGGGATCAACACCCTTCAAATACAATTCCTTCTCAACACTGGTAACCAAACAGTATATTTGGTGACTGAACCACAGTTTTACTCACCTAGACGTATGTGATTAGTCCTGCTGGATAATACAAGTGTAATGTACTTGGGCCCCTTGCAAGTGGACAAGAAGCATAAGACCAATGCACGCACTGCCATAGGCGGGCAAAAACCATGGGCATCTCTTTTTTGTGGGGGGGGGGGGTTGACCAACTGGACCACCAAAGGAATTCTATGAGTCAAATGCATCTGTTGGAATCCCTCTAGCTTTAAAGGCCAATGCAATAGATCTAGAATCAAATGTCTGAAATTTGTTTCAAGTGAAATATTCATAGTCCTGTACTAGATTTAATTATGAGGCAGACTAGTAGTTCAGCTATTATGATGTCATACAGACTCCAACAGAAGCTAAGCAGGGGACAGCTGAGTCACACAACCCGCCCCCCCTTCTGAAGATTCCGAGCATTCTTTCTAAGCTTCAACTTTCCTGCAGAACGTTTTTTTCCATTTGCCAGCTCTGTAGACTTCTCACTTTAGCACAAAGTAAAATAGTAAAATAAGTAAAATAGACTATACAAAACACCTACTTATAAAACTCAGGCATGTGTAAATGTTTGCAACACTTAAAAACTAAAACATCTTAGAAAAGGAGAGTTGACATTTAAGGCATGCCAGGGTGTGAGCACTTTTTTCAGGCCAGTGATGTCCATATGTCACTTGTTATCTTGTGCTCTACACTGGAGCATACTTTCACTCTCATTTTCCTTTGTGCAAGGATCAGGTCATGCAGTGCATAGGCAACGTTTGCTGTGTGTGACCAACCAGACACCATCCTGTGGGCAGCTGGATTCTCATCTCTTTTAACAATTTATATAAAAGTTATTTGTATCAGCTATAGTAGTAGTACATACTTCCAGTAATCCTCAAGTACTTCAGCCTGTTCCTTTTTCATTCATCCATTGACAGATGAAAAATGGGCATCAATGCATCTCTATGGAAAAACTGGTGTAAACGGATGATCATCAATTTACACCTGTTTACAACCGCTTCTGTTAACATCCGTTCTTTGGAACGCATCAAAGACCTATTTTCCTTCCTTTAAAAAAATGGATCAGAAGAAAAACGAATGTAAATGGACAAGTGTTTTTGCATGATAAAAATGGCTCAGAGACTCGAGTGGTTAAAGTGGAGGTTCACCCGGAAATTACAATTTTTAACATTAGATGGATGCTCATTTTGTCTAGGGGAATCGGCTAGTTTTTTTTAAATCGAAGCTGTACTTACCGTTTTAGAGATGCATCTTCTCCGCCGCTTCCGGGTATGGGCTGCGGGACTGGGCGTTCCTATTTTGATTGACAGTCTTCCGAAAGGCTTCCGACGGTCGCATTCATCGCGTCACGATTTTCCGAAAGTAGCCGAACGTCGGTGCGCAGGCCTCGTATAGAGCCGCACCGACGTTCGGCTTCTTTCGGCTACTCGTGACGCGATGGATGCGACCGTCGGAAGCCTTTCGGAAAACTGTCAATCAAAATAGGAACGCCCAGTCCCGAAGACCATACCCGGAAGCGGCGGAGAAGATCGCTCTCTAAAACGGTAAGTACAGGTTCGATTTTAAAAAAACTAGCCAATTCCCCTAGACAAAATGAGCATCAATCTAAGGGTAAAACATTTTTTTACGGTTTAAGGACTGTAGCTAGCAGATGTAAAGAACTGATGTAAAAAAAATATATATATTAAAAACTGATGACAAACTGATGAAAAACTGATGAAAAAATAGATGAAAAACTGATGTAAACTTATTGTGCTTTTTCTTTGAAAAAACATGACTGAACTGATGCAACGAATGGACTGCATGTGTGAAAGGAGCCTTCAGATGGGTCATCTGCTCCCTCCCTTTCCTCCACCTTAACATCGACTACTCCTCCTTTAGAAAGTTGCCCTTGAAGCTTATGCCGCGTACACACGGACGTTTTTCGGCATGAAAAAAATGAAATTTTTCAGCATGTCCAAAAAACGAAATTTTTCCAACTTCATCATTAAAAACGATGTTGCCCACACACCATCGTTTTTAAAAAATTATGAACAAAGCGCGGTGACGTACAACATGTACGACGGCACTCTGAAGGGGAACTTCTATTTGCCTTTGGGCTGCTTTTAGCTGATTCCTTGTTAGTAAAAGACGATTCATGCTTTTTTGTCTGTTACAGCGTGATGAATGTGCTTACTCCATTATGAATGGTAGTTTTACCAGAATGAGCGCTCCCGTCTCATAACTCGCTTCTGGGCATGCGCGGGTTTAAAACGTAATTTTAGCCCACACACGATAATTTTTTACAACCCGAAAAACAACATTAAAAGATGCAGCATGTTCGAATTTTTTTTTTGTCGTTTTTCAGAATCCGAAAAACGATGTGAAGCCCACACACGATGATTTTAAATGACGTTTTTAAAAATGTCATTTTTTTTCATGCCGAAAAACGACCGTGTGTACGCGACATTATACTGTATATATTTGAAATACTGTAAACTGCTCCATATACTTTGGATAGTAGTTGGACACAAAGGGCATGCAGGCTTAGTATGACTGCACCCAGGTCAACAACTCTTCTAGGTCCTGCAGAGCACTTTATAAACTCTTTTCACCTTTCAAATGTATTTCTATCTACAGGAAAAGTGGAAATAGCTCAAGCAGATGCTGCCAGTGTTAAAATATTTTGGGGAAGACTTGAAAGTGGTACAGACATGTTTTCTAACCTGTCCAGGCAATAAAGCTGTTTGCCAGCAGGTGTATGTCTGCGCCCATGAACATGAGATGGTCACCTGAATTAGCTGAAAGTGGCCAGATTAGGTAAATGTAACTTGGTGCAGTGGGCAGCATTATAAAAAGTTTTGCACAGGATGCAATATAATCTGACTGACTCCGCTTCTGGGTAATGATGTCGTTCCCGCGTCGAAATTTAAAAATTTACTTTTTTTTTTGTAAGTCGCCCGTGAATGGGGCTGGATGCCATTTACATTCACGTCGAAACCAATGACGTCCTTGAGACGTCATTTAGCGCAATGCTCGTCGGGAAATTTTAGGGACGGCGCATGCGCAGTACGTTCGGCGTGGGAACGCGCCTAATTTAAATGCTCCACGCCCCCTACCCGGATCATTTGAATTAGGCGGGCTTGCGCCGGGGGATTTACGCTACGCCGCTGCAACTTTACAGGCAAGTTCTTTGTGAATAAAGCACTTGCCTGTAAAACTTGCGGCGGCGTAACGTAAATGACATACGTTACGCCGCCGCAGTTTTGCGCGATTCTACGAGAATCTGGACCACAGTATCTGACAAAAGTGATTACACCCCTCACATGTTTGTAAATCTTTTATTGTATCTTTTCATTTTCATGTGACAACACTGAAAAAATTACACTTTGCTACAATGTAAAGTAGTGAGTGTACAGCTTTTATAACAGTGTGCATTTGCTGGCCCTTCAAAATAACTCAACACACAGCCATTAATGTCCTAAACCACTGGCAACAAAAGTGAGTACACCCCTAAGTGAAAATGTCCAAATTGGGCCCAAGGTGTCAATATTTTGTGTGGCTACTATTATTTTCCAGCACTTCCTTAACCAGAGTTCACCAGAGCTTCACAGGTTGCCACTGGAGTCTCTTCCACTCCTCCATCACAGAGCTGGTGGATGTGAGAGACCTTGCACTCTTCCACCTTCCATTTGAGGATGCCCCACAGATGCTCAATAGGGATTAGGTCTGGAGACATGCTTGACCAGTCCATCACCTTTGCCCTCAGCTTCTCTAGCAAGGCAGTGGTCGTATTGGAGGTGTATTTGGGATTGTTATCATGTTGGAATACTGCCCTGCAGCCCAGTCTCTGAAGGGAGAGGATCATGCTCTCTTCAGTATGTCACAGTACATGTTAACATTCATGGTTCACTCAATGAACTGTAGCTGTCCAGTGCCAGAAGCACTCATGCCGCCCCAGACCATGACACTCCCACCACCATGCTTGACTGTAGGCAAGACACATTTGTCTTTGTACTCCTCACCTGGTTGCCGCCACACACGCCTGACACCATCTGAACCATCAGACCGCAGGACATGGTTCCAGTAATTAATGTCCTTAGTCTGCTTGTCTTCAGCAAAATGTTTGCGGGCTTTCTTGTGCATCATCTTTAGAAGAGGCTTCCTTCTGGGACAACAGCCATGCAGACCAATTTGATGCAGTGTGCGACGTATGGTCTGAGCACTGACAGGCTGACCCCCCACCCCTTCAACCTCTGCAGCAATGCTGGCAGCACTCATACGTCTATTTCCCAAAGAGAATCTCTGGATATTACGCTGAGCATGTGCACTCAACTTCTTTGGTCGACCATGGGCGAGGCCTGTTCTGAGTGGAACCTGTTCTGTTAAACTTGTGTATGGTCTTGGCCACCGTGCTGCAACTCAGTTTCAGGGTCTTGGCAATCTTCTTACAGCCTAGGCCATCTTTATGTAGAGCAACAATTCATTTTTTCAGATCCTCAAATAGTTCTTTGCCATGAGGTGCCATGTTGAACTTCCAGTGACCAGTATGAGAGAGTGAGAGTGATAACACTAAATTTAGCACACCTGCTCCCCATTCACACTTTTAACCTTGTAACACTAACAAGTCACATGACACAGGGGGAGGGAAAATGGCTAATTGGGCCCAAGTTGGAAATTTTCACTTTAGGTTGAACTCACCTTTGTTGCCAGCGGTTTAGACATTAATGGCTGTGTGTTGAGTTATTTTGAGGGGACTGCAAATTTACACAAGCTGTAAATACAAGCTGTTATACAAGCTGTACACGCACTGCTTTACATTGTAGAAAATTGTAATTTCTTCAGTGTTGTCACATGAAAAGATATAATAAAATATTTACAAAAATGTGAGGGGTGTACTCACCTTTGTGAGATACTGTATGCATGTACGTTTTATTCAACAGATAGTAAACTGTAAATGTATTGATCAAATACCCAAATATAAAAAACCTTTATAATTAAGAGGCCCCCATATATCCTGTTGAATATCCTGATCCTAATTGAATGATCACCTCTGCCGTTTTTATTTTTTTGCGCTATAAAAAAAATGTTGTTTACCTTCTGATGTAATACATATCCAAAAAAAAAAAACCCCAATTTATTCATCAGTTTAGGCCAATATGTATTTTGATACATATTTTTTTTTCCACAATAAACGTATATTGATTGATTTGCGCAAAAGTTATAGCGTCTACAAAATAGGTGATAGATTTAGGGACTTGTCATTTTCTCTATTGTTTTTACTAGTAATGGCGACGATCGGCGATTTTTAACAAGACTGCGACATTGCGTACAAATCTGACCCCAAGTGACACATTTTGGGGACTGTGACATTATTACAGTCATCATTGCTAAAAAATGCACTGATCAATGTATAACTGGCACTGTCAGGGAAGGGATTAACACTAGGGGGCGATCAAGGGATTAACTGTGTTCCCTGGGTGTGTTCTAACTGTGGGCGGGATGGGCTTGCTGGGACAACACAGAGATCGCTGTTCCTAATCACTAGGAACAGCAGATCTACAAGTTGTCCCCTGTCAGAACAGGGATCCGCCTTGTTTACATAGGCAGATCCCCCTTCTGCATCTCTTTACTGCGATCACAGGAGCGCTCCCATGGTGTGGACGCGCCCACAATACCACATGCAGGAACCGACATACAGGTACGTGGCTTTGTAAAGCCGAGCCGCCTTGCTGCAGTATATATGCGGAAGGTGGTCGGCAAGTGGTTAAAGCAGAACTCCAGGTAAAAAAGTGAAAAATAACAGCCCGTTAAAGTATACAACTAAAAGCAGTTTTTGCTACAATGCTCACCTTCAATCTGGAGCTGTTCACTGCAGTACTTCAGCAATAACATGCAATCTACTGCCTCCAAGCCCAGGCTGTTATGGACCCAGCTGGGAGTCAGCCTATGAATAGATAGTGAAGGAGAAGCAACACAATGATGAGCTCATCTGTCTTTTACTTTGCTTTCTCTTCCTATAGGCACACTTCTAGTCAGCACATGAATTGATTGGCTTCTTGTGCTGCTTCTTCCTCTCCCATTCTGAATTCTTCTATACAGGGAATGCAAATATCTAATACCAAATCCAATTCAGTTACTTAAACTAATAGCATTTAAAAATATATTTAATGACATATTAATGAAAACAGAACTGCATGTATTTGTGTCTTTACATTCATGAGTTTAGCAATTAAAGAACTCCATGTTTCAAAACACTCTACATAGTTCATTTGGGCCACCTTGGTGTTTTGAAATGTGGATTTCTTCTTT
The DNA here is from genome assembly GCF_905171775.1 of Rana temporaria. Lineage (NCBI taxonomy): Eukaryota > Metazoa > Chordata > Amphibia > Anura > Ranidae > Rana > Rana temporaria. The sequence goes on from NC_053497.1 coordinate 61,524,845, forward strand.
AATGATAAACTCAGGAAGGTAACGACGGCAGGCTAAAGTTTGCTGTCCGCTGACATCACAGAACCAGTCCAGTCTCTGAAGGGATCACGACTTTATTGTCAGGATCCACCGAGCTGGCTAAACCTCTTAGGCCGCGTACACACGGTCGTTCCAAACCAATGAGAATGGTCCGACGGGCTGTTTCCATTGGTTCACCGCTGAAGAGGCCTGACGGTCTGATGTGCGTACACACCATCGTTCCAAAAACAGATCGGGTCAGAACGCGGTGACGTAAAACACACAACGTGCTGAAAAAAACGAAGTTCAATGCTTCCAAGCATGCGTCGACTTGATTCTGAGCATGCGCGGGTTTTGAACCGATGCTTTCCTGTACTAACCATCGGTTTGGACCGATCGGTCAGCAGTCCATCGGGTTGGATTTTAAAGCATGTTTTAAAATTTTGGACCGAAGGACAACAGACCGATGGGCCATACACACGGTCGGTTTGGACTGATGAAACCGAACTTCGGTCCATTCTCATCGGTTTGGAACGACCATGTGTACGCGGCCTCAGCATGCTGATGGGAGCCTGAACCATCTGCTCCCTCTCCCTCCACAACCCAGTGTTCCAGTGAGTGCTGGAGGGGCATAGCAGAGAGCCGTTGACTGACAGTCACTAGCTCACTGCTCACTGAAGACCAAGAACTGAGTGATCAGTGATCCTTGATCGCTCAGTTCTTGGTGTAGAAGTGGTGAAGGACAAATGCAGTATTGGACCGATGCTGTATTCACCTGAGTATGTACGCTTGTTTTTTTGAAATCCTGCAATTCTCTTTTGAATATAAGTGCATCTGCGCTTACAGTTTTCTCTTAGGCTCCATTCACACCTTGGCAACAAAACGCCCGACGCCGGACGCTCGTGCCGCTGGAGGGGAGAATTCCCATTGCTGTCTATGAGATGGTTCACATCTCATAGACGCCGTACGCCTGCCGCTTGAAAACAAGTCCCAGACCCTTTTTTTCAGGCGGCATTGGCGTTCGGCCATAGAAAGCAATGGGAAAGATTTGCTAAAAAAAAAAAAAAAGTCACACGAATCGCGGCAAAATACGCCGCGTACGCGGCGTTACTTGTCGGAGGTGTGAATGCAGCCTTAGTCCCGACTACAAAGTGCCACAAGTATGTGTTAAACCCGCCAGTGATGCCCACCTAATACAGCTTTTTCCTAACTTATTTATGTAATGTGTGCTGATCATTTCCTTTTCTATATAGAAAATTAAGAAATCGTTCATCATGTACAGTGTATGCTGTTTATTCACAAATGACAGAGAAGATCCAGCAAAGCAACAGGACAGACAGATGTTATACAGCATGCCGCCCATAGTGAGATGTATTCCGGTCTATGATTAGCCAAAGTCTTTTAACCATTTACATGCTTCTTGTCTTCTTACTGTGAACTGAAGCAAAACAGATAAATACTTTTACTCTATTTGCTTAACTTTTTATAAATAATATTGTAAGGAGCTGTGTTTTCTCGCCTAATCCAGGAGTCACAGGAAAAGAAAATATTTGTGCGTTATTTCAGTTTGAAGTTATTCATTGAATTCAATGATGCAGTCAGGATGTTTTGGTGAATGACAGATTGAGTCATGCTTTTTCTTTGAAAGTTTGGTAAGGATATGTCAAATATAGAAACACTGACACATTCATTGACTCACCACCCACTTCCTCTTATAGTCAGTAATGCCCATATATTGCTAGAGATGGCTGTTAACATGATGATGCATGTCAATGACATCACTATTAGGGAAACTACAATGGTTTTGGGTCAATTTTATCTAGCATTTTTTTTATAATGTATATGTTTTGTATCTGTTTTACCATATTCATACAATCTTTGTTTAACACCTAAACTTTGTTTAACACCAAAACAGGGGTCACCTATGACAATGCATTTAAAGAGCCCTATACATTTTCTAGAATCTAGAGAGCACAGCAGAAGCTGTTTTCTTTCAGCTCCTGTGTCTCTAAGGCCGCGTACACACGGGCAAACATGTACGATGAAACTGGTCCACCGGACCGTTTTCACCGTACATGTCTGCCCGGGGCTTTCTGTACGATGGCTGTACTAACCATCGTACAGAAATCCGCGCGTAAACAATACGCGGGGCGTGTCCGCGCCGTCGCCGCGACGATGACACGGCGACGTGGGCGGGCCTGCCAGTTAAATGCTTCCACGCATGCGTCAAAGTCATTCGACGCATGCGAGGGATGGCAGGCGCTCGGACCTGTACGGTAGGTCTGTACAGACGACCGAACATGTCCGAGCGGGCAGGATTCCAGCGAACTGTTTTAAAACAAGTCCAGAAATATTTGCCCGCTGGGAAAAGGCCCGGCGGGCAAATGTTTGCTGCCAAGGGTTACTCCCAGAAATTCTGTGAAGATTACGATAAAACATTCGCTCCTGTCGTAAAACTCTCCGCCATAAGAGCGTTTCCTAGCATTTCAGCCGGGAAGGGCATGCAAGTCAAAAACCTAGATGTTAAAACTGCTTTCCTATATGGAGACATTAAGGAAGATCTCTACACAGAGCAACCACCAGGGTTTGAGCAGGGAGACAACCTTGTGTGTAAATTTCAGATGAGCATCTACAGTCTTATAGCCAGATTCAGGTAGACGTGCGTAACCTTAAGCAGGCGTAGCGTATCTCATATACGCTACGCCGCCGTAAGTTAGAGAGGCAAGTAGAGTATTCGCAAACAACTTGCGTCCTAAGTTAAGGTGGTGTAGTGCAAATGTGCCGGCGTAAGCGCGCCTAATTCAAATGTAGAAGAAGTGGGCGTGTTTTAGGTAAATTAAGCATGACCCCACGTAAATGACGTTTTGAACGAACGGCGCATGTCCGTGGACGTAACCCAGTGCGCATGCTCCAAATTACGCCGCAAAGACTCATTGCTTTCGACGTGTACGTAAATTACGGCCAGCCCCATTCACGGACGACTTACGCAAACGACGTAAAAATTTACAAATTCTACGCGGTTCCGACGTCCATACTTAACATTGGCTGGGCCATCATTTTGGTGGTTTATCTTTACACCTGAAAACGCCTTACGTAAACGGCGTATCTCTACTGCGACGGGCAAGCGTACGTTCTCGAATAGGCGTATCTCGCTGATTTACGCATTCTAGGCGTAAATCAGCGTACACGCCCCTAGCGGCCACCGTAAATAGACAGCTAAGATACGATGGCGCCGACGGTCGTATCTTAGCAATATTTAAGCGTATCTCAGTTTGAGAATATGCTTAAATATACGACGGCGCAGATTCGGAGTTACGACGGCGTATCTACTGATACGCAGGCGTATCTCTACCTGAATCTGGCTATTAAAGTGGTTGTAAACCCACTTTGCAAAAAAAAAAATCTAACACCTGCAAGACAAAGGCATAATGAGCTAGTATGTATAGCATACTAGCTCATTATGTAATACTGTGGTGCTGTGCGGTGCCCCACACAGCACCGTCCAGCGACATGTCGTCCCGGAGTTACTTTCGGGTATCGCGGCTCCGGCGCTGTGATTGGCTGGAGCCGCAAAGACGTCACTCCCGCGCATGCGTGCGGGACCCGCCGGTAACGGCACAGTCACTGAAAGCAACGGCATGTACGTGTCATTGCTTCACTGCGCATGTGCCGATTACATCGGTACATGCAAATACAGGGGATATCTCCTAAACCATTCAGGTTTAGGAGATATCCAGGGTAGCTACAGGTAAGCCTTATTATAGGCTTACCTGCAGCATGAAGTGTGTTGTAAGGATTTACAACCACTTTAAGCAATCTGCAAGGATGCGAGGATGTGGAATGAGAAAGTGAACAAAGTGCTTACCAGAGAGGGATTCTCAAAAAAAGTAAAGCAGCACCCTGTCTCTACTCCAGGAATCAAGAAGACAGATGGATATACACCCTTATCTATTTTGATGACATTATAACCTGTTTTGAACAAGAAGGGGATTACAATCATATAGTTCACAAGCTGAAAGAAAAATTTGAAATCAAAGAACTAGGGAACATTAGCAACTATCTGGGAATCCAAATAGAGTGAGAAGATGGAAGTTATCTTCTCAACCAATCTCAGAAAATATCGGAAATCTTGGAACAATTCCATATGCAAAATGCAAAGGAAGTTAAAACTCCTATGGAACCAGACTATCTAAAGAACAATGAAGCTTCTCTTGTTAAAAAAGAACAATGAAGCAGACAACTTGCTACCCAACAATGACATTTAATACTGCCCATCAGAGGAGATGACTGCCAATGCGCTCACCAAGCCTTTGTTGAAGGAACATCATAGTTATTTCCAGAAGGAGCTCAATATAATTTGACAAAGCTCATGTTGTTGAGAAGGGGTGTTGGAAGGACAACAAGGGTCACTGCTCTGACTCATTAAATGTGGTTGTTTTTTACTTCCAATCAATCTATGCATTAAGGTAAAAAATCTTCAGTGTGTCTGATCTCCTGAACCTGATCCCAATCCAGCACTGTGCATTGCAGCCCCAGGTCTCCTTCTCCTCTGAAACAGAGCAGCGGGAGGCAATCGCTGCTGTCAATCACAGCCAGTGAGAAGGTAGGTAGCGGAAGGCGTGCTCTGTCATACATTCGGGGGCTATGGACACCCGCAAGGTAACCCCCGGGTTAGAGCTTCCCAGAGGGGGTTATCTTTTTCAGGGAGGAGCTGCGAGAGCCACTGTGGGACCCCAGAACAGGTGGATCGGGGCCACTCTATGCAAAACGAACTGCACAGTGGAGGCAAGCAGTGGTGTATTTAGGTTTTGTGCTGCCCTAGGCCTGATTAAACTTGTGCAACCCCTAATTTAAATATGACCCACCCCTTCCTGTCAAGGCCATACCTGTTGCTGTTTAAGATCCTCCCTGAAATTTTCTAGTGGGGACACTAGTTCTTAGGGCCTGGGGGGGGGGGAATGGATTGTTTGGCTATGAGGCAGGAAGTGAAGGGAAATATCTGCAATGAGACAGGGATGGTAAAAAATAAACTGACAGAGGATATAACCCTCCCTTACTCTTAGTGTTGCCTATAGTTTTACTTTAACCACAAATTTCTGATAATTTTATGGAGAGGAATAAGAAGATATAACCATGCCAATGGTGCAGCAGAAACATATAGCACAGTGAGGAAGGTTTGTGGTCCAGGATGATAGGACAGTCACACACAGTTGCGGAATTTCGGCCTCCCGCAATACAGAAGCAGTGCAGCCGCTTAATGGGAGAGCTAGACTAATTTGCCTCTCAGCCCAGTCCCTCCCATAAGACTGTCGCTGCACTAACAGTGTAGTGCAAGCCGGCGGGGACTCTTTCCGTGCTGCCCCCTGCAAAGTGCTGCCCTAGGCTTGGCCCTTGTTGGCCTAGGCCAGGATACAGCGTTGGAGGCAAGTATGACATGTTTGTGAATTTTTTTTTTAAAACACTGAATCTTTAGTGTCACTTTAAGGTTTAAATAGGACTTTCTTATTTGCATGTCGGATAAATGTTATTGTACTCTGTAATTACACTGGATTATTGATATTTGAGATTGGATTAAAGGTGCAAAAATGTAAGCTCTCTGTGCTTGCCTTCCTTGGAAGTAAAATGTGGATGTGTTTTGGGGCAGTTGGCTAATGCACAAAGCATGAAAGAAGGTGAGAGGCCCACTATCTATTCAGTGTGGACCAGGGCTCAAGTCCTGCGGGAACGCGTGGGAACGGAGTTCCTGCACTTTTTTTCACAGCAGGAACTCAGTTCCCTTTGCAGGACTAGAGCAGCCGACCTGCCCGAGTCAATCCTTCACTAAGCGGCAATGCCCAGCTCGAGTCACTGTCAGGGGCAGGCGAACCTTAGTAATCCTTTATGTTACTGGCCGCTTCCTGTATATGGATTCATCGGGTAGTGTGCGGGTATTCCGTCACTTCCTCGATGCCGCAATGTCTCCTGGGAGCTTTTGTCATTGTTCCCAGGAGACATTGCGGAGGTCTGCCGCAAGTTATCGCTGGATTTAGAAAGAACTTGCTTCTTTCTAAATCCTGCGGTACAGTGGATAAAAAAAAAACAAAAAAAACATGCGGTTTAGTAATTATGCATTTGAGCGTATCTTTTTTTTTTGGTGGGGGAGTGGATCTTGGATGGGAGTTGCCACACTTTTTCCCCAGGACTTGACCCCTGGTGTGGACTTTGGAGGCTGGTCAACAGGAATGCAAATATTTTGGAAATAAAACAGATCAGATATACAGGTATGTATTTTAACTGTTATTTTGCTCCTTGTCTGGAGGCCCACCTTAAAAAAACTTATGGTACCAAAAAGGGATAAGCTTCAGGTTTGAGTCGCATGTAAGTTCGACCTGGACCGAGCCTGTTTATAGTTTGGAAAATTGCCAAACAAACTGGGCAAAATTAAGGCCATTCACCTGCCGGAGCCACTGGCTTCTGATTGTAAATTCAGCTGGCAATCATGTATGTGAGCAAATATGGTCCTGGCTGGTTTGTTTACAAACAGCTGCTGTCCAGGAATCTGTCATTTACAACTGAAATAGCAGTGGGGAAGCATTGTCACTACAGAGGGTCATTACTGCAGCAAGTCCTTGTGATTAATGATGACTTACATTTTTTTCAAGATAAAATACTTTGCCATGGTGTCTGTGTTTTTTTTTTTGCTTGTAACTTTTTCTTGATCTGACAAAGCCTTCAAGGCACCATGTCACCATGTTGAGGGGGCAAGCACCTCATCTCCACGCCTGGTTCCCAAAAGGATGTGGGCTTTGTGGGGGGGGGGACTCAGAATCTAAAAGACCCTTTTATAATAAAGAGGCCCCCACATATCCTGTTGCCCCCTATTTAAATAAGTACTGAGTACATTATTACCCCTTCATATTCGTTCCCCAAAAAAAAATACAGTGACAAATTCCCTTATTTACAAAAATAAATAAAAAATTAACCACTTCAGCCCCGGAAGGATTTGCCCCCTTTAATGACCAGGCCATTTTTTGCAATACGTGCGACGCTGTACCTGAACAAAATTTAAATTCTTATTTTTCCCACAAATAGAGCTTTCTTTTGGTGGTATTTTATCACCTCTGCAGTTTTTATTTTTTGCACTATAAACAAAAAAATAGTGCCAATTTTGAAAAAAAAAAAAAAGTAATATTGTTTACTTTTTGGTATAATAAATATCCCCCCCTAAAAACATTAAAAAAAAAATTCTTTCTCAGTTTATATCCTGATATATATTCTTCTACATATTTTCTGGTAAAAAAAAAAAAAAAAATCACAATAAGCGTATTTTGATTGGTTTGCACAAAAGTTATAGCGTCTACAAAATAGGGGATATATTTATAGCATTTTTATTATTATATATATTATTTTTTTTACTAATAATGGCGGTGATCTGCGATTTTTAATGGGACTGCGACATTACGGCAGACAAATCAGACACTTTTGACACATTTTTGGGACCACTGACATTTACACAGCGATAGATGCTATAAAAATGCACTGATTACGGTGTAAATGTCACTAGCAGGGAAGGGGTTAACACTAGGGGGCAATCAAGGGGTTAAATGTGTTCCCTAGTGAGTGTTTCTAACTGTATGGGGATTTGACTGACTGGAGGAGGAGCCAGATCCCTGCTCCTAGCTAGTAGGAACAGACGATCTGTCTCTCCTCTCCTGACAGAATAGGGATTTGTGTGTTTACACACACATCCTCGTTCTGGCTCACGAGCTTGCGATCGCGCGTGCCCACTATAGCTGTTTAAAGGGCCAATGTACAGCTACGGCAATTTGCGCAGGAGAGCCGGCCTTCTTGCGGTACAATGAAGGTGGCTGGTCAGCTAGTGGTTAAACATTGTCCCCCAATTTAAGTCCAACATAAATCACATTGTCCACTCCAGTGATGTAGATCATCTTCAATCACAACTCATCATCTAATAATGTTCTCCAGCTGCCCAACAATGTTTCAATGCCTTCAGAATGACCTGCCACCCAACAACATTGACCTATTGCACTACCTCCATTAAATGGAACCAAGCTGGAACCAAGACTGAGGTCAATCATTGGCCACCTGCTTTTGAAAGGAGAACATAGTAGAAGCCAGATCAAGCAGGTGAGATTGAAAACATGAACAAACATGCGCAGAAACACACACAGATTTGTGCAGGGTATTATCCCGCTTACACACGATCATTTTTCCGCATGAAAAAAACGTTGTTTTTTAAAAACGTCATTTAAAATGATGGTGTGTGGGCCTCACATCATTTTTCAGGTTCTGAAAAACGACAAAAAAAAATTTGAACATGCTGCATTTTTTAACGTCGTTTAAAAATGATCGCGTGTGGGCTAAAACGACGGAAAAAAAAACGTGCATGCTCAGAAGCAAGTTATGAGACGGGAGCGCTCGTTCTGGTAAAACTACCGTTCACAATGGAGTAAGCACATTCATCACGCTGTAAGGCTGCATTCACATCTGGACGGACGAAATCGCGGCGTTTTGTCGCCGCAAATCGCAGTAAAAATAGCGGCGTTTTGTACCGCGATTTGCGGCGACAAAACGCCGGTATTGTCCGCCTAGATGTGCCCCAAGATGACACCCTCTATGGAGATGATTCCCATCTCCTAGCCGAACGCTCGAAGACGCCTGAAAAAAAGGTCCGGGACCTTTTTTCACGCGGCAGGCGACGGGGCGTCCGGCGTTCGGCGTGGAGATGTGAACCATCTCCATAGAGGGACATCTGATTTCAGCCCTCTGGCGGCAGCGGCGTAGCGATACAGGCGTAAAAACGCCTAGGTGTGAATGGGGTCTAACAGATAAAAAAACGCAAATCGTCTTTTACTAACACGGAATCAGCTAAAGCAGCCCAAAGGCGAATGAAACTTCCCCTTTATAGTGCCGTCGTACGTGTTGTACGTCACTGCGCTTTGCTAGATAATTTTTTTAAAACGATGGTGTGTGGGCAACGTCGTTTTAATGATGAAGTTGGGAAAATGTCGTTTTTTAGACATGCTAAAAAACAACGTTTTCTTTCATGCTGAAAAATGATCGTGTGTACGCGGCATTAGAGTTCAGAAGTGGAGTTCATCGGGTGTTCTTCTCAACTCTTTACTTGATAATTGAATGCAAATGCATGCATCTGAATGGCAAATGCAGTGTGAGGAAAAAAGGTTGCATTTATTTCTGTATTGCCTGCAGTTCAAAGGCACCTCAATAGGACATACTGGCATAGACGTGCACACAGGGTGTGTCAAGTGTGCCTTGGCACACCCCAATAACCCCTGCTGCTTGACTGCAGAGAAATCTCTGTCTTCCGTCCCTTTCTCTGTCTCAAAAGTGAGATATCAGGGGTCTGTTTAGACCCTTGACATTTCACTAAAGCCCCCCAATGCGGCTTCCGGGTAGTTCTCCCCGCAGGAGTAGGTGTTTCTCTGCCGAGCGGGAATGTCATCTGGGAGGTCGCCCAGATGATTGATGTCCGTTTCCCCCGGCGGATAAGGCCCCGCCCCCGTATTCCGTAGGCACGCGTAGTCACAGCGTTTCCGAAAGGAGCCTAAAGTGCAGAGCTGTGAGTCGGCTCTATACGGCGCCTGCGCACTCTCCTGTCATGCGAAGTGAACCCGGCTATAATCTTGCTACACTGTGGAATTCCCTTCTCTATTTGCACTATTGTTGGTTTTTCTGTGAGTTAATATTTAAAGGAACAGTGCAACATTTTTTTTTTGTATATTGTGACAGTAAGAGGGCCTGTCACTGTGAGAATATAGGAAAATGTGACACAGGATTTGCATTTAGGATAAATGCAACATTCCAGACTATTTTTTCTGAGCAGAGAAAGCTGTGTATTTGGCTTTCTCCAGATTCTGTAGTTCTGGATTTACCAGACGCCTGCAACCTGGCCAAGTTTACAGGTGTACAGGGTCATTATATACTCAGGTTTGAGGATAGCTCAGAGCTTCCAGTTTGGAGACAGCTCCCATCCAGGGGTCAGGGGGCCTCAGCCAGAAGCCCAGATACAGAGGTTCTCATTGAGATGTCAGAGGGCCCAGCCAGAAACCAAGAGACAGAGGTTCTCACTGAAGAGTCAGAGGTTCTCCAGCAAGAAGCTAGGAGACAGCAGGTCTCAAGTCAGGTTGGCTCCTAATCGGGGTGTCAGGGGAACCCCAAACCATAGGCCCAACGTGAGCCTGCGACTAAAGGGTAAGAGAGCCAGATATCCAGGAGAGCTGGACGAGACAGTCATGGTGAGAGGTGCAACATGGTATTGCAGTTGAAGCTGAGTGAGCTTATGAGCCAGGTAGCTCAGCATTTTCCAGTGTTTGTATTCTACTGAAGCTGGAGAAGGTCCCCTGTGTTGCAAATTTTATGTTGGACTGCTGTCTTGCTTTCTGCCATTTTAATTAAAGTGGGCAGCCAGGCCCTTAAATATAGTTTATGTCTGTTGTGAATTCAATGTATAAATGCATCTAGCATGAAAGCTAACTACCACATGTCACAATATTTTCTGTTATTGGGTGACCACTGTCTCCGAGTTCTGTTGTCAACCTGTCACTTATGACTGCAAAGGTCATGCAGACACACATTGCACAGGGAAGGCCGTGTTTGTATACACTACTGCACTTGAGGTACAGTAAAATATATACCTCTGGTTTAGTTCAGCCAACATTACTGTCACCAAATATGACCCATTTAAGTCAATGGAGTCATAGAGCAACTACTCTGCAACTATGTGTACTGCATGCATTTGCGGAGCAGTGCTGTGGATTTTCAAGTGTTGAACCAGGTGGTGAGGGGGTCTCTGAGCCACCTTTTAGATGCCTCCGAAAATAAATCCACTGTGGATAGGTAAACTAAGGTGGCCAGATTTTTAAAATGAAATCCGGGGACATGTTTTTTTTACTAGTAACGGCGGCAATCAGCGACTCTCTGCCCTTCACCCCGCCGCTCCCAGCCTGTCAAGTCTCACTCTCCAGGCCCCGGCTACTACTAGGTGGGGAGTGGAGGAAGATTACTCCACCAGGGAAGGCAAGGAGATAAGCAGTCAGGCGGCTGGTTGGGACTTGAGCCAAGGTAGAAGAACATGCGAGCGGAGCTGAATGGGCATGCACCCAAAACTAAATAAATATTCCCTCAGCTCCGACCAGCACATGATCATCAGAAAGGGGCACAGATAATGGAAAAAATACACCCCCCTAAGCTAGTAGGAGCGGCGGAGCGGATATGTGTAATTCTGATATTATTTTTTTAATCCTGCACTGACTGTCTTTGAAATTGCCCCAGCGCCTGTTCAAATCCAATCCAGGGACAGACTTTGTCTGGGGACAGTGTCCTCAATCCGGGGACTGTCCCTGGAAACCGGGGATGTCTGGTCACCCTAAGGTAAACACCACTAGTGCCAGACAAGGCTTAAAAGTCATTAAACCCAATGGTAGTACCATGACAATTCTAAATCAACATCAAGCCAGGCTTTATGGAGGCAATATAGGTCTTGAGCAGCAAAGTTTCTTAGGGAGGAGGAATACCTTTTTATTCAACTGGTTGATAAAATGTAACTATTTTCTGGACTGACAAGTATAAAAAAATGACATCTTTACAAATACTTGATTCAGACTTAATAGAAAAAAAAATATTCAATAATCACAAAATGTTACAAGTGAGTACACCAAACACTTGTTTGTTCCCTTTCCCATGAGAAAAAATGAATGAATGAGCATTGCAATATTATTAGAAGATCCAAAGAAAATCATTCCCCAGACTCCCCACATACCTTGGCCGTTCTTCTCACAAGGTCATCATCACTGGTTTAACTCATAATTTGATAAGAAAGATGCAGACAATCAAAGAAGCACTGTCACAATCAAGTGAAAGACAGCAAGCAGCTTACTTTAGAAATAGCACATAGCCTTGGATTATTGTACTGTATCAATAATTTTTGATTGGAGCACTATCTTCTTTCCACATTTAATGGCTATTTGTTGAGCAAATAGGTAGGTTGCAAAGAAAAGTATCATTCACTGTGTGGTTTGTGTCCAGAATTTGCACTTAGTAGTGCAACTGGGGCAAGAATGGGCAGACCTTATAATTGACTGCAAGTGATAAGAGAATCTGCCTGGGGTTTGGTTCGCAAACAGTTTAATAAATCTTGCTCAAAGTTCATAAAGTTTGCAGCAAACCCTACTGAGGTCTACGGAGTTGAATCTTGATTTTTAATTCTGCCTATTTGTAGGGCTAAGAAGCAGGGTATTGTCATGCAAAAAGCATGGGAAGCTGCGCACTGCCATGAGGAACATGTATGTAGGCAGGGTTTGGGTGGTGCACCAGGCCTATGGAAGAACCAGTGTGGCACTGTTTCTTTTATGATGAGGAGAATACAGTCGCGGCTGGTGCTCACAATTTTTGGGGGGCGCAAACAAAAAAAAAAAACGAATGCAGCCACATTGTGCCCATCAAATGCAGCCACTGTGCCATCAATTGTCACCACTGTGCCATGCCATCAAACACAGCCACTGTGCCATGCCATCAAACGCAGCCACTGTGCCATCAATTGTCACCACTGTGCCATGCCATCAAATGCAGTCACTGTGCCATGCCATCAAACACAGCCACTGTGCCATCAATTGTCACCACTGTGCCATGCCATCAAATGCAGCCACTGTGCCATCAATTGTTACCACTGTGCCATGCCATCAAACGCAGTCACTGTGCCATGCCATCAAACACAGCCACTGTGCCATCAATTGTCACCACTGTGCCATGCCATCAAACACAGTCACTGTGCCATGCCATCAAACACAGCCACTGTGCCATCAATTGTCACCACTGTGCCATGCCATCAAACGCAGCCACTGTGCCCTTTAATTGTCACCACTGTGCCCTTTAATTGTCGCCACTGTGCCAATTGATGCCACTGTGCCCATTGTCGCCACTGTGCCCATTGATGCCACTGTACCCTTTAATTGTCGCCACTGTGAGCATTGTCACCACTGTGCCTATTGATGCCACTGTACCCATTGTGGCATGGTGGCCATCTGTAAGCCCAGGGGCCCCATAATCTTCTATTGCCCGGGGACCCCATGAGTTGTCAGTCCGCCCCTGATTGTATTGTTCAGCCATTTTCGTTGCAAATTTTTATTGCTGTGTGGCTCTCCACTAGGTAGATTGGTCCTCTCTATTTGTCCTGTTAACCACTGTCAACGAGGCAGAAAGTAATGGGAAATACGTTTTAGAGTTGTAATCAAATCTTTAGAAATGAAAGTGAAACATCAAATGAGAACCCTTGTTCTGATGACAACAGTCTTAAAGAGGAATTTTCACTACCTATTGCATCTGCTAACCAAAAAAAAAATATATATATATATATATATTTATATATACTGTATATATATATATATATATATATTCACATAATTTTTTTTTTCAATTAACAGGAACATATTTGCTAACAACATTGCAAAAAAAATAAATAAAATTATATAACTAATTTATAAAAAAAAAATTGTGGAAAATTGTTGCATTGACGTAGCATTCTGTGAGCTGTTTCCAGGAAGCAGACATATCTTTCATAGAGGGAATGTGTATCTAGGCTGTCTGTAATTTGTACATCTGGGCAAATTACACATTTACATAGCAAATACTACAGTAAAGCTACTCCCACAGCAGTTGCAGTGTATAAATGCTTTGATCTTCGTGAAAGAAAAAAAAAGCCTTTGAGCTGCCAGAAAAGAAGAAATAAAGAGGGAGGAGTGCAGTTAAACTTGGCAGCGAATGCTTTCAACGTGACATCAGATGGCTAATAACCTGCGGTTATATATTTTTATTACAGGGACATCCTTCAGTAAAGTGGGTGGTGTCTGATTGAAACAAGAAACTTCAGGTTTCCTGCCAGTTGCAAGCGTCACCTAGGACAGGTGATATCTGGAATTTTAAGTGCTCAGCTACACAACTACAATGCCTTGCAGTATTTTGGATCTGAATGTAACCTTTGTAACATGGACAATATGGTGCAGATCCACAAAGCGAGTACGCCGGCGTATCTACTGATACGCCGGCGTACTTTCAAATTTCCCCCGTCGTATCTTTGTTTTAAATCCTCAAAACAAGATACGACGGCATCTGGGTTAGATCTGACAGGCGTACGTCTTTGTACGCCTTCGGATCTTAGATGCAATTCTTCGGCGTCCGCTGGGTGGCGTTCCCGTAATTTTCCGCGTTGAGTATGCAAATTAGCTATTTCCGACGATCCACGAACGTACGAGCAGCCGTCGCATTCTTTTACGTCGTCTCTAGTTGGCTTTTTTCGGCGTATAGTTAAAGCTGCTATTTGGTGGCGTACGCAATGTTAAGTATGGCCGTCGTTCCCGTGTATCATTTTACATTTTTTATTTCGTTCGCGTAAGTCGTCCGTGAATTGGGCTGGACGTAATTTACATCCAGGTCAAAACAATGACGTCCTTGCGACGTCATTTAGCGCAATGCACGGCGGGAAATTTAGGGACGGCGCATGCGCAGTTCGTTTGGCACGGGGACGCGCTTCATTTAAATGAAACACGCCCCCTACTCGCCGATTTGAATTACACGCCATTACGCCGCGAGAGATAGACTATGCCGCCGTAACTTACGGCGCAAATTCTTTCTGGATTCGAACCAAACAGAAGTTAGTTACGGCGGCGTAGCGTATCTCAGATACGGTGCGCCGGGCAGATCTTTGTGGATCTGCCCCTATATTTTTTCCTTTTTACAAATCATGGATCCTATGAGATCCTTCATAGAGAATTTTTAAAGGAGACACTGTCACCTTGCTCATGCAGAGTAAGGTGACAGAGTATCCGTAAAGGGCATTCCCCAACCCCCAACTTACCTGCACTACTTGCTCCTTTGCAGCCAGCTCTTAATCCAGCCATACATAGTTAGATTTTCATTCAAATGTTTACAGAACAATAGTTCATCAGAACATTCTTTCTCGCCCTCGTTGAGTCCAATTGATGTCATATGACACTAGGGCAGACTTAAGGTGGTGGGGGCCCCTGGGCTTGAGTCACTTTTGGACCCTACCTTCTATACATTACTTTAAATAGAACAAAATGATACATACACAAGCTATGTATTAGAGCTACACAATTCTGGATATACTGAGAATAAAAATAGAGATCACAATGTACCTTCGCTGTACCTGTCAGATGGAGAGGGATGATATAATTCCGCCGTACGAGCCGTCACGTCTGTCCATCGGTAGCCGCTGCAGCTATAAATAGTGTCATTCGGATGCCCGCACATGCGCCGAAGAATGACCGAGCGTAATGACGTCATCGCATAATGATGACGCGTCGCATAATGATGACGCGTAGTCATCAATAGTAAAAATAGCGTTGTCCCGAAGGACATGATGTATATTGCGCATGGGCACAAAAAAGCACTGACACAAGTCAGAGTGCAATGTATTCAAAGGGCAAATCCAGCAATTGGAGCCAAAATAACATGCCACATCCAGCAAAAGGACAGACACCGGGTGTGATATTGCAAAAATAGCTTCACAAGGGTAATAATAAAAGAAAGACAGTTTGTCTACTTGGACGGAGGACAAAAATGATCAATGTCCCTAGAACAGGTAAAAATGCTAGACCAATCAACACACTTTAAATGAAAAATTGAATGACTGGTATATTATTGAAAAAAAATGTACGTAAACGGGCGGGGCCCATGTGCTTGAGCACAGTCAAGCCCAATGGTAAGTCTGGCCCAGTATGACAGTCATGTAATAGTGCTTGGACATGGCAATTGGCTGCTAGTCCTGGGCACCATCAGGAAGAGAAATGTATACAGAGAGTGTATATAGTTCGTGTCCCTGAAGAGATTTTGTTCCAGAACAAAATCTCATAATATCCCTCTCCCAATCCAAGTTTATTAACCCGTTATAAAAAAAGTTGCCGGACTGTTTTCCTGTCTCAAGTGAGCCTGTGGAAATTCGGCGTGCTTGGCTTTGCAGGGTGGGTTATCCCTGGTCATTAGCGGATCCTACAGCTGATGCGCTACATATGTAAAACCTTTAACCCAAAGGGAAAATTAAATGGTTGAATTTGCTTAAAGAGTATTAGCTGGAGTTTGCTTTAAAAAATAAATATGGCCAATGCTTTTTTGGTCATATATCTCTTCTGGGTCACAAGAGTGCACTTATTTCTGTGACCCAGATTCAGCTGACAGCAAGCTGTCCATTGATGTCAGAGAGCCGATCCAGGCTCTGGAAGGATCCTTGACTGTAATGTTCGTATCTACCCAGACACCTGACCGGCAGCTGATTTAGCGTGCCACTAAGGCCCTGTACACACGATCAGTCCAAACTGATGAAAACGGACTGAAGTTCTGTTTCATCAGTCCAAACCTACCGTGTGTATGGCCCATCAGACTTTTGTCCTTCAGACCAAAGTTTTAAAACTTGATTTAAAATCGGACTGATGACTGATCGGTCAAAACCGATGGTTAGTACGCAAAAGCATCGGTTCAAAACCCGCGCATGCTCAGAATCAAGTCGACGCATGCTTGGAAACATTGAACTTCGTTTTTTTAGCACGTCGCTGTGTTTTACGTCACCGCGTTGGACTCGATCGGATTTTGAACTGATGGTGTGTAGGCACATCAGACCATCAGACCATCAGTTCTTTAGACCATCAGACTTCAGCCTTCAGTCCGTTTTCATCAGTTTGGACTAATCTGGTGTAAAAGGCCTAAGAGCCTGAGCCAGCTGATGTCACAGAGTCGGTCCAAGCTCAGGTGTCATCACGACTGTGCAAGCGAGATCAGCCCAAATCCCTGGACCGGCACCCCGACTCAGCCTCTCACCCCCACAACAGCCCAGCGCTCAAGTAAGCGAGGAGGGGGCAGAGCACAGAGCTGCTAACTGACAGTAATCAGCTCTCTGCTCGGGGAGTTGTGAGAATGAGCGATGGGCGGTGTTCGATCGGTCGGTTCTCAGTGTTAGGCCCCGTACACACGACCGAGTTTCTCTGCAGAATTCAGCCAGAAACTCGATCGGAGCCGTATTCTGCCGAGAAACCCGGTCGTGTGTACACTTTTGGCCGAGGAAGCCGACGAGGAACATGTTCTCTATTTCCTCGTTAGTCAATGGGGAAACTTGGCTCGCCGAGATCCTCGGCGGCTTCACAAGGAACTCGACGAGCAAAACAATGTGTTTTGCCCGTCGAGTTCCTCGGACGTGTGTACGGGGCCTTAGAGGTGCCGGGCGACAGATCCAGCATCGGACCGATGCTGCATCCACCTAGGTAATTAAGAATCAAAAACAAGAAAGCCATACTTCTCATTAAGATCCCTTTCACACTGAGGTGCCGCTAAAACAGCAACATCACCCAGACCCCCTACAACAGCCAAAGGACACAAAACTAAAACAATAAAAGATAGAATAGAGATTTAAAGGGCACAAACAAGCACAAATGCGGCACTAATCAACTAGTCCAGTTTTGTGTCCTTTGGCTGTTGTAGGGGGGCTGAGTGACCTTTGGTGACCTTTAATAAATCATTAATAACACAAAAACGATAAAAGATAGAACGGAAATGTGAACAGCACAAACCAGCACAAAAGTGACCTTTGGTGACCTTTAATAAGTCATTAACCACATGCCGACCGCCCGTCATCACTTGATGACGGCAGAATGGCTCCCCTGCACAAATCGCCGTAGCTGTACGGTGCCCGCTTTAAGGGGCACCCGCTGCGTCACTGAGAAAATGATGCGCATGCCCGGCAGCCACGATGTTCGCCGGGCACCCGCGAACGCTCGTGAGAGCATTAACGTGGATCTGTGTGGGTAAACACACAAATCCACGTCCTGTCAGGCGAGAGGAAACAGATCGCGTCTTCCTAGTATATAGGAACACCGATCAGTCTCCTTCCTTAGTCAGTCCCATCCTCCTACAGTTAGACCACACAGTGAGGGAACACATTTAACCCCTTGATCGCCTAGTGTTAATTCTTTCCCTGCCAGTGACATTTATACAGTAATCAGTGGCTATTTATAGCATTGATCGCTGTATAAATGTCAATGGTTTCAAAAAAGTGTCAAAAGTGTCCTATCTGCCCGCCACAATGTTGCAGTCCTGATAAAAATCGCTCATCACCCCTGTTACTAGTAAAAAAAAAAAAATGCCATAAACCAATAACCTATTTTGTAGGCGCTATACCTTTTGCGCAAACCAATCAATATACACTTATTGCTATTTTTTACCAAAAATATGTAGAAGATTACATATCGGCCTAAACTGAGGAAACTGAGAAATTATTTTTTTTTTTTTTTATTGGGATATTTATTATAGCAAAACGTAAAAATCAAAAACACATTTTAACAATTATTCTTGCACAACATATTTCTACTGAAATTATTGTTTATTTTGGCAAAAAAAATTATGCAACATAGGAACTACTGTCCCTTTTATGTTTATAGCCCCTTAGGCTATCTGCTACTTCTTAAAGGGGTTGTAAAGATACCATTTTTTTTCCTAAATAGCTTCCTTTACCTCAGTGCAGTCCTCCTTCACTTACCTCATCCTTCGATTTTGCTTTTAAATGTCCTTATTTCTTCTGAGAAATCCTCACTTCCTGTTCTTCTGTCTGTAACTACACACAGTAATGCAAGGCTTTCTCCCTGGTGTGGAGTGTCGTGCTCGCCCCCTCCCTTGGACTACTGGAGAGTCAGGACGCTCTCTACGTTGCAGATAGAGAAAGTAGCTGTGTGTTAGTGGGGGTCCTGACTCTCCTGTAGTCCAAGGGAGGGGGCGAGCATGACACTCCACACCAGGGAGAAAGCCTTGCATTACTGTGTGGAGTTACAGACAGAAGAACAGGAAGTGATGATTTCTCAGAAGAAATAAGGACATTTAAAAGCAAAATGGAAGGATGAGGTAAGTGAAGGAGGACTGCACTATGGTAAAGGAAGCTATTTATGAAAAAAAAATTGTACCTTTACAACCCCTTTAATAAATGGCAACATTAATTCTTTATCTTCGTTCAGTACTACTGTTCATTGCAGGAGTTTAAAAACAGATAAATTTACTTTGGAACTAAAGCATTTTCCAAGAATAAGAAACAGTCACCACAGTATAACAGTGTTAGGCCTCGTACACACGACCGAACATGTCCTCTGAAACTGGTCCGGCGGACCAGTTTCCGCGGACATGTTTGGTCGTGTGTACGGCCGACCGGACAATTTTCCCGCGGATCGGACAGATGTCCGTCGGACATGTTCAGTCGTCTGTATGACTCACCGGACATGTCCGCTCGGCCGAAAGCCCTCGCATGCGTCAAAGTGATTCGACGCATGCGTGGAAGCATTGACCTTCCAGGGTCGCGCACGTCGCCGCGCCATCGTCGCGGCGACGGCGCGGCCACGTCACCGCGTATACTGTCCGCGCGGATTTCTGTTTGATGGTGTGTACAACCATCAGCCAGAAATCCCAGAGCGGACATGTCCGATGAAAACGGTCAGCGGACCGTTTTCATCGGACATGTCCCCTCGTGTGTACGAGGCCTTAGTGAGGATCTTTACCTACTAGACTTACAGCATTGCTTCCAGTCATTTCAGTCTTCCCCAATAATGTTATGTATCATCACTTCAAAACCCTTACTAAATAGGTCCTTTCGTACAATATTTATTAATACGATTGTATATAGCAATTACAGCTGAGTTTGCTTAACAAGCATTTTAAATAATTCCAATGTAAAAATTGCAGTAATAACCAACATAAGTGTTTTCGGTTTTATAGAAATATATATTTAAAAGGGAAGCATTTATATTTAAAATGCTCTGTATCAAATATTTATACAACATGATTCCATTTAGGTTAATATTTGAATTTGTACAAAATCACTTCCTGTACCTTATTTGAACCATCATAGAGCAGATAGGTGTGAGATGAAGTTGAACCTGTTGAACGTGCTCTGTGTATAGGCAATCAATCCGTCTGGAGGTTATGTAAGGAGATGCATTACAATGGATGCACCTGAACAATTTTAAAGTGCTGATAACTACTGAATCAGATCCACACAGTATAAGACCTCTGCGTGTTCAACTGCAATAAGTAACTAAGCATCCATTCACTGATAGCTGTGCCAGAAAAAAAAGAACAAAGTCTGCTACAATCCTCACTCGAATGCCCCTTACACACATGATCGGCTTTTGCCCGGCCAAAAGCACATCGGAATTCTGACGGAATTCCATCGGAGTAAAATAGAACACAAAGATGGGGCACACACACGGTTGGAATTTCCAATGGAAAAAGTCCGTCTGACTTTTTCCATCGAAAATTCTGATCGTATGTAAAAGGCATAACCATAATGTAACTAAAGGGGGTTGAACGAGGTCAAATATATCTGGGGCTTTGTATAACTAGAGCTGTGCAGAATTCTGGCAGAATGGTGGCTGTAGTAAGGCTATTGTAGATATGTGCCAGTACCTTGTGGTGGAGTTGGGGTACCCCTGAAGGTGGTAACGTGCTTGGCCAATTAATCAGATTTACTAAGTGTAACAGTAGAATGGGGTATGAAAAAATGTACCAATTGCACTCCACTCTTACTGCTCTTGCCATATTTATTAGTTGTCAACAAAGTGCCTGCATACATCAATGCCTCCATCTGGGAACCAACCTTTATTGATGCATTTTGCCACGCTTGGCTTGCTCACAAGGATAGGAGATGATAGGGATAACCCCCCTATCCTTGTGAGCAAGGGGGTGGTGAAACAAGTCAATGAAGGTTGGTTCCCAGATGGAGACATTGTTGCATAATCAATAAATACGGCAAGAGAAGAGTGGAGTGTGGCTGACACATTTTTCATATTTCTGATGGGGAGTGGCGACGGACTGCAGTGGCCATCACCAGCGGCGGCCCCTAATGCATAGATTTCTACAAGCTTTTTTTTTAAGCACATGTTTAGAGCCTGAGGCTCTAATTGGCTTCAAAAAGGTTGGGCTCCTGTGTTGAGCACTGTGCCCGGAGCCCACCCACTTCTGACATTAGCGAATCAACATTCGCTATTGTCTTCCTGCTTCTACTCCTGGACAATCAGGACAGGAAACGGGTCTCAAGACTGGATTTGCCAGAAGGAGAAGCAAGGGAAGCCGCCAAAGCTGCCCACGACCTAGATAGGGTATGTGCGGACCTGGAGGGGGGGTTTGTTTGCCGCCCCCCCAAAAAATGGAGCAACAGCCGCCACTGGCCAGCACCCAATTTCTCCATGTAGAAAGGGGGGAGGGAGTCTTGAGCATAGCTGTGGATTTGGGTACGTCTCTAGTAGAATGGGGTGATGCGTTCTTCTCACCGCGCATCAAAACCCACTAGGGCCTTAAATACAGATACACATGAATCATAATTAATGATGTCTGGCACATGCCAAAGCAAAAAACATGCCAACCCACTGAGGTGTCTGCTCCTGGTGGAGACTCACCATGAATGACAGCTACCCTTGTGACATCATTGTCCAAAGATTGTCATGTCCATATTTAGTTAAGGATGTCACCAGGAATACCCTACCTGGAGAGGTCATTTTAAATGTAAAATGTTACTTTCATTTCATGAATTTACAAAACAATGTGGCTTTATACTCACAGGGGGAGCATAGAGACACTTTAGAAAGGATATATTACTCTACAAAACTCAAAAATCCCAATCAAGCTATGTGCTCTAACTTGAGCTATGTAACAATCTCCAACAGGGTTCTCTTCCAGGAAAATCTGCTAGGACATAAAGGCCCCACTTTGAGAGATATTCCACCCTACCTCTTTTTAGTGAGAAATATAGAACATAAGCTAAAGCTATACACTAATAGGGTACACACTATGAGAAGTTGGAAGAAAAATTCCGTACAAGGCATGATCATTCGCTTTTGGTATAGTGTGTACACAACTTTCGACACCCGATTTAGATTTTGCAAATGTAAATTTCCAAAAGGGACAAACTTTTCTTATACGTGAACAGACTGAATGATTTTGGTTTAATGTGTACTCTTTTCGTATGGTTTTTGTACAAGAAATGTCAGATACGAAAGACTGATCAGACATGATCAGAAACAATAAACAACAAAAAAAGCCATTGTCGTAAGAGAATTTTCGTACATTAGTTCCTTTCCTCGGTACCAACTAGCTGTGAATCATCGAGGAAAACCAGGCCATCGTTCACCCAATTTTCTTATAGTGTGCACCCACCTTAACTCAAAGAACGTTCTATTTGTGTGGAGGTGAGTTTTCTAACCTGAACTAGAGTATTTCTTCAAAGTACTTAACCACTTGAGACCCGCGCTATTGAAAAAAGACGTCAACAGCGCGGCTCTCAAGTGCCAAGTGGACGTCTTTGGACGTCATTTAAAGTGCATTACACGCGCGCGCCTCTGGGGGGCGCGCAGCGGGTAAACACTGTCCTGGCGCATCGTTGAAGAGCCGATGCGTGTACCTGGCGGCCGCGATGTCCGCCGGGTACACGCGATCGTCTGTAACACAGCAGGGACGTGGAGCTCTGTGTGTAAACACAGAGCTCCACGTGCTGTCAGAGGAGAGGAGACCGATCTGTGTCCCTTTACATAGGGACACAGCATCGGTCACCTCCCCCAGTCACCCCCCACACAGTTAGAACACACCCAGGATACACATTTAACCCCTTCCTCACCCCATAGTGTTAACCCCTTCCCTGCCAGTCACATTTATACAGTAATTAGTGCATTTTTATAGAACTGATTGCTGTATAAATGTGAATGGTCCCAAATTTGTGTCAAAAGTGTCCGATACGTCCGCCGCAATATCGCAGTCCCAATAAAAATCGCAGATCGCCGCCATTACTAGTAAAAAAAAAAATAATAAAAAAAAAACATAATTCTGTTCCCCATTTTGTAGGCGCTATAACTTTTGCGCAAACCAGTCGCTTACTTTTTTATTTTAATTTTTTTACAAAAATACGTCGAAAAATACGTATCGGCCTTGACTGAGAAAAAAAATAGTTTTTTTAAAAAAAAAAATTGGGATATTTATTATAGCAACAAGTAAAAAATATATATATATTTTTTAAATTGTCGCTCTTTTTTTGTTTATAGCGCAAAAATTAAAAACCGCAGAGGTGATCAAATACCACCAAAATAAAGCTCTATTTATGGGGAAAAAAGGACGTCAATTTTGTTTGGGGCCACGTCGCACGACCGCGCAAATGTCAGTTAAAGCGACACAGTGCCGGAAGCTGAAATTTCGCCTGGGCACGAAGGGGGTTTATGTGCCCAGTAAGCAAGTGGTTATCTACTCTTAGCTAACTATCTGCTCAAATGCTCCAGAGTCTAGTTCCAGAAGATGGTTGCCATAGTCCATCTACTCTGGGTCACCTCAAAAGGTCTCAATGCACACTGAAAAATAAAGTACTCATAATAAAGCTGCCCACCCGTCCGCGTTGCTCATTCATAGTCCTCTGAGAATGGAAAACTACAAGGTCCAGTAGCCCTTGCGGCTGTCGGCTTGTCGTTTTCAATGAACTACGACGACCCTGTGGTAGTTTATTGAGTCTTCCTGTGAGATTGTATCAGCTTCCTCATTGTCATGCGATAACCCTCCCTCCACTGTATCCAAAATAAAATAAAAATTGCCTATTGTTCTAATTTAACATCAAAATGATATGATAATCTTTCAAAATTGAAAACAATTTATCAGTCTTTCAGAAAAACTGAATAATTCATTAAAGGATAAGTTCATCTTTTGTCAAAAAATAATAAATGCACATTTTTTTGCATTAAAAAATTGTGCATTTATTATTTTTTGTTTTGGGAGCCTATATTGCACTAGCGATCAGCCGGTCAACATGCCTTTTCCCGTCATGCCCCTTCGTCAGAAGCCATGAGGCTGGATTAGCTGCAGTACACATGGGCCGATTTCTATTGAATCAGCTGATGCCAGGGGCTTAAAGTGGATGTAAACCCAAAATTGATTTTTTTTTTGCTGTCACAATGTAGAGTATAAGATTTCCTATTATCTGTGCCCAGTCTTGCCACAAAGAGTTAATCCAGCTCTGAGCAATCCTCTTTTCAGTGAGATAAACGGTCAAACAGGAGAAAAATGTTGTCTGTTCTTCGCCCTTGCTGTGAATGACAGGTCATTTACATATCTCATGCACTAGCCTGAGACAGGCATTATTTTTTATTAATTCCCACCCCCACTTCTTTTCTGAAGTCATGTGGTTATTTTTCTGGATTTTGACTGGATGTTAGTGATCATAACAGAATTTAGTGTAAGGAATACACAGGAAAAAATGCATGTTGACAAGGGGAGTGTAGAGGTGGGCGTCTACGGACATCACGACTCCACACACCGAGCTCCAGACAACAGACCCACCCACAGAATCTGCAGTTTTTCAGGTCTTATAACAGAGGGGAGACATTTGCAGGGGTAACTATACACCGGAAAAAGCCGAACACAAACAACATAAAAAAAAAGCGCGGGGCGGTCGTTCGTTTCTGAATCGGCGTAACTCCTCATTTGCATATTCCTTGCGTAATAATACGGAAGCGCCACCTAGCGGCCGGCCTGGAATTGCAGCCTAAGATCCGACGGTGTAAGTCACTTACACCTGTCGGATCTTAGGGATATCTATGCGTAACCTGATTCTATGAACCAGGCGCATAGATACGACCGTCGGAACTCAGAGAAATACGACGGTGTATCAGGAGATACGCCGTCGTATCTCTTTCTGAAACTAGCCCATAGGCTGTTATCAGCAGTTTTGGGCAGTGGCGTTTTTGAGCATTAAAAAAAAATATATAATTAGTGGGTTCTGAGAGGCGTTTTTTCAGCTGTAAAAACACTGATAAACCCCGACAAACTCTGATAAACGCTCAAAAACGTCACTCACCAGAGTTTTTCATCCATTGAAAAATAAAAAAATATTAGACAGGTATCTGCACCCCCCTCCCCTCCCTGAAAGGTGCCAAATGTGACACCGGAGGGGGGGGGGGGGTTCCGAAAAGCGGAAGTTCCATTTTTGGGTGGAATTCCACTTTAAGTGGTTATAGTGCCCGGTGAGTGTATATAAAGGCAATACAATCCAAAGTCAAAATCCATAAATTCCCTCATCCATGCTAAACAACGCAGGTGGGCGAATCTCCCGCTGCACCCATATCTGTCAGAATACGTAAACATTGACTGAATCTGACTGAATACAGGCGCTATGGGAAATTTCCACCTGGCTCTTTGGACTTTCAGATGGAAAGGTGTTAGGGTAGAGAATGGAGGGTGCCGGTGCATTGCCATGAAATGTGATTTGCCATGAAATGTATATGTCACATGACAGGAGTGAGCCAATGGGATGTGATGGAGGCGGACCATCACATTTCATGGCAAATCGCATTTCATGGCAATGCACCGGCAGGGCTTGAAATTAGGCTTGGGTATCATGCACCAATCAAAATTCACTCTCTTTATATGGCCTGCTTTTGTTTGGAGAGACTTCCTGTTGTATCCACAAGACAGGAAGTGTAGGGAAATCATTTGAATGGGACACAGATAGCAAAAAGTTGAATCTATTCAAAATGGAAAAAAAAAGTTTGGGTTTTTAGATACACTTTAATAACCAGGCAGAGAACACCTTTCTAAGTCAGTACTGTGTGGCTGAAGGTCTGTGGAAAACATTGAATACGTCAGCAGCCACCATGTCTGAGAAACCAAAGTGGGGTGAGTGAGGGAGCCTGACAATCCCATATCTTGTGTGTGGAGATGGGAGAAGTGGCACCTCTGTGAAAGATGACTGGGGCTGCAATGTATGTCTGCCAGTGAGCACACAATGCCGGGGCTGTGTGGGTTTCCCATGCACTGAAACTATTTGCACAGTGAAGGGGGTCAGTGTGGATTTTCCTAGCAGGGGGAGAAGAAGAAGGAGGAGGTGGGGGGGCACATATCTCCCTGCCAGCACACTGAGGAGAGCAGTGGGCGGGGCCGTCTGGGCCGCCTGTGCCCGGCAGCTTCTGCGCAGGCGCACCTCCCCGCATTCCAGCATGGCGCTGCAGCCCGGCAGTGGAAGAGCTGCGCACTGAGATTGCAGCGGCCCCGGGGACACCAAAGGCGCAGGAAGACGGACACCGGGCGACCTTGCGTCTTCTTCATCCCGTCACCTCCTTCCTCATCCTCTTCTTCCTGTTTCCCTGCCGCGGCTTCCCTACCGACCGCACCCAGGTAAGCACCGCTACGCTTCGCTGACACCGCATTCCTGATGGACAGTGCGGGACACCGGCTCCCGGTATGCCTGACCTGGTCACATGACCAGGGGACTCATCATAATAATAAAAATGCAGCTGGCACCTGATTGCAGCCTGTTGCTGATTGGGGGTACATGTGTGATCTGGGGCTGTAGTCACTCCCTTTTTTTTATTATTTTTCTTATTATTGTGAAGATCTAATTGGTTGCAGCTTCACTTTGTTTAATCAATTTACATTTTTTTTTCTTCTTCTTCTTCTTCTATGGTCTGTGTTGGCCAGAGAATGCAAAAGTGATTATTTGTTTGGTGTTGCAAGGGTTAAAGCGAGGAAGGCAAGGGTTAATAGTCCTGCTAGGGGGTGATGTATGTGCCCCCCGGGTGCCCCCAGTATGCAGCGCCCCTGCCTTTGCCTCCTGGAAATGCCACGTAGACTGCAGACAGCTCTGCGCGCCTCCCCCCCCCCCCCCCCCTCTCTCCTCCTCCTCCTCTCTCACTCCTTGTGGATTCCCCCCCCCCCCCCCCAATCACAGCTCCTCTCTCTCTCTGGTTTTTAGAAGTCTTCCTCCCGGTCATTCCTATTTATTTTATTCAGGGATCTCCTTGAGGCGGTGCAGTCTTCACCCCCTCTTCCTCGCTCCAAGTCAAAACAAAGGGCTATTGACTTTTCGGGTGACGTCACCCTCATGGACAGTTACTTGTTGCAGGCGGGCTCCAATGTCAGTGAGAGAAGGGGGGGGGGGGGGTAAAGTGAATGCCTTGTGGGGGCCGGAGTCTAGGATTAGGGCTATTCAGGAACTGAATGAGCTTCTGGATTGTCAATTACTGCTGCCCCCTCCTTAAGAATCCGGCTCATCACTTCCACAGATGGATGCCACCGCTCCTCTTTTTGTTGTCATTGTAAATATTTGCAGCAGAAGTTTGGGAAGGCCAAAATATTTGGTTTTGTTTGGTGTTAATGTTTTTCTGGAAGGGATGTTAGGTAAGGGCTTGAAAGTTTAGAGCACGTTGATTGTCTTCAAGAATTCTACAAGCCAGACTTGTCACAGCGCAATTCAACCTAGAGACAGTGATGTAATATATCAGTTCTTGGATGTGGTGGCTGTTTGTGTGTTTTTAAGCAAAACCATACTCGCCTTTTGTTCTAGCGATGTGGCTTCCCGGCTAGCCATTGACATCTTCTGGTGGCCAGTTTCTGGGTATCAATTGCCAGACCAAGATGACATCACTCCTGTGTATGTGCCGGAGTTCAAGTCAACTCGCCATTGCCAAACATCTACATGCACAGCTCACCACTGTACAGGGTTGGACAGGCAGGTAAATAGAAGACTAGAAAAAAAATAAATAAAATAGAAGAGACTAGTCGGTTCACACTAGGGCGACATGACTTCCAGCGCAACTTTTAGAGGCGACTCCGACACGACTTGAGCATGAACCACAGGGCGATCTGGGGCGATTTACAACACGACTTGAAGTCGTCTCCAGGAGACTTTCCAGTGGCCAATCAAACAACAATCAGCTCTAGGGGAGGGAGAGGTTTGCCTGAGAAATGTATGTTATCTTCCTGGAAAGTCGCTTCAGTTAAGACAGTGATCCGACTTCTGAGGCGACTTCCATTGAAATCAATGGGTACAAATCGCCTACAAATCGGATTGAAGTAGTACAGGAACTTTTTTTGAAGTCGGAGCGACTCGAGTCGTGTGTATTAACACCGCTCCCATTCACTTGCATTGTTTTTCTCGACAGCGCGACTTGGGACGACTTGAGGCGACTTCAAGTGGGATCCCAAGTCGCCCCAGTGTGAACCGGCTAGGCTGGCCATACCTTATTCAGTGTTACCAAAACAAGGTCAAACCTAAACACATTTTCAATTTGTATGCAATCGGGCAGCCCCTTGCACTATATAGCTGAAGGTAAATCTGACAAATAGGATAAGAAAATTGTATCATGTTTGGCCAGCTTAAAGCGGAGCTCCACCATAAAGTGGAACTTCCGCTCATCGGAAACCCCCCCCCCCCACCTCCAGGGTCACATTTGACACCTTTCAGGGGGGAGGGGGGTGCAGATACCTGTCTAAGACAGGTATTTGCACCCACTTCCGGCAGTCTTCTCTGCGGGTAGTGCGTCACTTCCCACCCTCGCCCGTTGTGTTCTGGGAAACACGGCTCCCAGAACACAGCTGGGACCAGTAAGGACAGCGCTGCGCATGAGCCGTAGGGAATTGGGCAGTGAAGCCGGAACGCTTCACTTCCTGACTCCCTCACTGGGGATGGCGGTGGGGGCAGCAGATAGACGAGCGATTGCTCGTCTGCTGCAGACGTTGCTGCACTCCAGGACAGGTAAGTGTCCATATATTAAAAGTCAGCAGCTGCATTATTTGTAGCTGCTGGCTTTTAATATTTTTTTTAACAGCGGAGCTCTGCTTTAAGTCCCTTCTGCATTAAAGCTACTTACCTGCCTGTCCATCCCTGTGCATGCACAACACATTGTAGAAGTTCAGCAATGCCGAGTTGATTTGAACTCCGGCACATACACTGGAGTGATGTCATCTTGCTCTGGCAATTGATACCCAAGAAACTGGCCACCAGAAGATGTCAATTGCCAGAGCAAGATGACATCACTCCAGTGTATGTGCCGGATTTTAAGTCAACTCGGCATTGCCGAACTGCTACAATGAGTTGTGCATGCGCAGCTCACTGTACAGGGATGGACAGGCAGGTAAGTAACTTTAATGTAGAAGAGACTTAGGCTGCCAATACATTTGTACACTTTTCCTTTAGATTTGCCAAAACCATATAATATGAGGGTAAACTTAAACGCTTTCCATTTGTATGCAGTCAGGCAGGCTCTTGCACTACATAGTTGAAGGTCAATCTAAAGGAAATTGAATAAGAAAATTGTGTAATCATTGCATGGCCAGCCTTAGCATGTCTCTTCTGCCTTAGAAATCCTGCCTGTTCACCCATGTTAGGTTATGTTTTATATTCATATAGTTTATTTTTTTAAGTCCACGTTCACACAGGTCATGAGATTTGGAACTCTCAAGTCGCACCCCATTGCAATAGAAGCACTTATGTTGCAGCGGTTTAATAAAGTTTCCTGCACAAATTTTTACAGATTTTCATTGTGACTTGCATAGACTTCTGTTAATTGAAATCACAAGCCA
This sequence comes from Rana temporaria, assembly GCF_905171775.1. Classification (NCBI taxonomy): domain Eukaryota; kingdom Metazoa; phylum Chordata; class Amphibia; order Anura; family Ranidae; genus Rana; species Rana temporaria. The sequence continues at coordinate 61,554,230 of NC_053497.1, forward strand.
CAATGAAATCGACAGTGCAATTTGTGCTAAAGTAGCACGATTTCACGTTGTGGTCCAGGGCTAAGTTCTGGTTTATACAGGTCGTGTGGTGTTCATACCACCAGCATTCTAGTCATCAGTTGGTTTTGCAGATTATAAAAAGGAAAGGTGATGTGTAAGTTGGAAAGCTGTTGGGTAGGCAGAGTTTAGATGCAGGGTAGAAAATCAGGGCATCACAAGCCAACACATTTTCAGTAATTTCCTGTTGCAGAGAGACCAGGAACAGATGGAAAATCTCCCCTTTTAAGGCCCCTTTCACACTGGGGCGTTATTCGAGCGAAGCCTCATCTGCAATCCCAATGTGCTGGTAAAGCACCACTAAGAACCTAACGTTTTAGGGCGTTTTTGCAGTGCCTCAGTGTGAAAGGGTAAGGCGTTTTTGGAGCGTTTTTTTTAGCGCCCAAAAGCTGCTTCAAAGATGCTGCTTGCAGGACTCAGTGTGAAAGGGTCTATTGAGATGCATGGAGAGCGGTTTAATAGCGCTATTTTTAACGCTAAAATGCTGTAAAAATGCTTCAGTGTGAAAGGGGTCTAATAGTGTTGTTACTGTATTGGTTTGCCATACTTGGAAATTTCCTGTTATGTTGATTGGAAAATTGTAAGTTTCCCCTTATTTTTTTCTCCTGTGGCAATGGTCACCAGAAAACCTCCCTGATTAAGGGGACAAGTCGTCAATAAATTTTTTTTTTTTTTTTTTTTGTCTTCTGCAAGGTTGTTTCTCAAAGGATGTTTTTTTTTTTTTTTCTTGACTGGTGTCATTGAAAGGTAATCATTATTTTTGAAAAGTTACAATGTACCACTCTCACTGTGTTTAATATAGGTCAGTAATCATCTTGGCACCAAAAAACATTTTAGAAAGCCACAAAGGCGCTTCTCAAAGTCATTATTAATAGAAAAACAAAAACTAGCTGTTACATGTATAGATCTATTGGCTACCTGGCTCCTAGGATTGTCCAAACCAACCTTTTCCCCCCCAGGGTTACTCCAGAGGCTGTGAGGGATTTTGAAGAGAGAAAAGTGGCTGACAATCTCTTACTAAGGCCCCCGTTTACATATGCGGGCGCTACTCACGTATGTGTTCGCTCCTGCGCGCAGGCTTGACGGGGCGCGTTTTCTGGCTAACTTTTTTAGCTGGCTCCTAGATTTTAAGCAAATTTGTCAAACCCTGAGTCATGAACAGTGTCCGCATCTGATTGGGTGCAGTCACTGCTCGGTTGTCGGTGTTCTAATTGGCTCTACATTCAATTTTCATCAGGAATCGGCTTAAAACGGAGCTGTTTATATGGCAGGCTTTAGGCCCCATTTACACCTGAGTGATTTTCTGCTTGTAGCTCTAAAACGCTCATCAAGCCAAATTCCATTAATTTCAATAACCCCTGTTTACACCTGAGTGTTCTGTCACCTGAAACGAAACACCTTTCGCTCAAAGGCCCCTTTCACATTGGACCTGTAGCCGCGGTGGCGGGATTGCCGCGGGAATCAGCCGCTAGCGGTGCGGTATTAACCCCCGCTATCGGCCGATAAAGGGTTAATACCGCCCGCAATGCGCCTCTATAGAGGCGCATTGCGGGCGGTATTGCCGCGGTTTCCAATTGTTTTCAATGGGAAGGAGCGGTGAAAGAGCGGTAGACATGCCGCTACTCTCACCGCTCCAAAGATGCTGCTGACAGGAGATTTTTTTGTCTCCCGCCAGCGCATCGCCGCAGTGTGAAAGCCCTCAGGCTTTCACATTGAGTCTGCAGTGAAGGAGTTTTTCAGGCGGGATAGCAGCGCTGTTTTTAGCGCTGTACCGCCTGAAAAACTCCTCAATGTGAAAGGGGTCTAAGTGAGTGAGCTTCTTTTTGGCAGATTACAAGCATTTTTGGCCCAATAGACTTCTATAGAAATGCATGACCTGAGTGTTTTATGGGTGTTTTCTGCTCAAATAGCACCTCTCTACCCCTAATTTCCTCTCCATCTCGTCCCCCTAGTGCTTTCTATTGGCTAAACGAAAAATGCTTGTAATACACTTCTAAAAAGCTGCAAAACGCTTTAAAAAATAAATACCGTATATACTCGAGTATAAGCCAAGTTTTTCCAGTACATTTTTTGTGTGTGCTGAAAATGCCCCCCTCGGCTTATACTCAAGTCACCTTTTTGTGCCTAATCTCCTGGACTTTGGGGACCCGGTACCAGCCAGCAGTAGTTCCCCTGGACCCCAATCTTGGCACACATGTAGCCCCACTCTTCCTCTACAAGTGTAGTTTTAAAAAAATGTCATTAATCCTTTACGAAAAAAACTTTTTTTTAGATGCCTTCAAAGTGTTGTTGCTAGGCAGAATAGTTAATCTTCCCACTTCCTGCACCTAGGTGCTTAATGCTTTCCAACCTACACCGCACAGACTCCTGGGAATGTAGTGGGTGTAACTTTCCAGGAGTCTGTGCCTGTGCACTCCCCAGTCTCAAAGAATCATGTGACTTGGACAGCACAGGTGCTGAAACCTGATCTGACACTGCTTGTGCAGCACTGAGCATGTGCGAGATTTGCAAGGCTGAAATCCAGGAAGTCATACAGTCTGGCTTCATGATGCCCACACTTAAGATGGCCCCAGTCAATTTCTATTTTATAAAGTCTCTAAATGCTGTAACAACCTAACAAAACGGACCTTAGTTTACAGACTAACTTTACTAGAATACATTAAGCTTGTGTATTACAGGGGTATTTATATTTAAAAAGTGAAATTGTGGCCGGAACTCCGCTTTAAAATCAAAACCAAAAAACAAACGCATACAACTCATACTACCCCTTTTAAAGTTATAACTAGCTTTGACTAGATTAGGCTGCATTGTACAGCAGTGCAACATTTCTCCTGGTGATGGTGTCTGTACAACACATGCTTTCATGTTCCTCCTTTTAATCTTGGTATTTTAGTCTTCTCATTTTTTTTTTCCATCTGAAAAACTTTGAGTTGAAGATCCTACTAGTATTGCTGCATTTTTTCCCCCAATAACCCTTATCTGGAAATGAGTGTCCTTTTCAGAATGCTAGCAATGCCAACAAGAGGAAATGACTGACTCAACATTCAGTCCAAATATAGGTTTTTATCACACATGCTAGGCGGATTAGGTTTCTGTAAGTTTAACTGTGTGCTCGACTAGGAAATTGCTTTAGAAATATGCATATAAAAAAAAAAAAAAAAAAATATATATATATATATATATATATATATATATATATATATATATATATATATATATATATATATATATATATATATATATATATATATTTATATATATATATATATATATATATATATATTTTATATTATAGTGAAAAATTCTCATAGGGTTGCATTTAAAGTGGAAGTAAACCGTTTTTACTTACAGGCAAGTCTAAAATAAAGCCTACCTGTAGGTACAGGGAATATCTCCTAAACTTGCACTGTTTAGGAGATATTCACACTGCATGCATCTGGTGACGTTACCAGAGCATGCTCTCTGAGAGGGACAGCATACCCGTGCTGTCCCTTCAGAGCTCCATGCCGCGGTCTGTGACTCCCACGCACAAGCACGGAAGTAACGCCATCATAGCACAGGCAATCAGACGGCGGGAGGAGGTGAACCTTGAAGGAAGACCGCCTGAAGATGAAAGGCATCGGTCAAAAAAAAAAAGTGCAGTTTACGACCGCTTTAATTTCTGCTCCTTGTCCATGCACTACTTACTGCGCTGTATAAAAAAAAGATCTGTGTACTTATCTTCTTTTTTTTTTTTCCACTCTGGTTTGGTCGCATGCTCCTGCAGCTCTGACTTCCCTGGCTTCCCTGTTGCTGCTGCAGGGGAGAGGAGGGAGTGTTAACAATGGCAGGGCCATTGGTGCCTATGAGTGCCATCACTGCTTTCATTTTACCAGTATTTTTTTTTTTTTTCAAAATCTATACTTTTGTATTGCAGTTTTGTATCCGGTCCACTGATCCTGGGGCCTTTTCTCCTCTCTCCCAACAGTAGCAAGGGTGTAGGCTTTCCTTGATTGACTGGGGGGCAGACTTCGATATTGCACCCGCAGGGGTGTGACAGGCTGGGATCACAGGAAATGGGTAGAATGATGCTTCACTGTCATTTAGACCCAAGAGGACCCATGACAATAGACAGACAGAGTAGGAGGGTGAGGACAGTATGGGAAGGGCAAAGAGAGCTTGGCAATTTTTTTTCTCTCGTGCAGGAGGAAGGTGTGGGGCGAGCCCGAAAACAAATTGAAAAATATATTGGTGTTCTACTTTTAAAGCGTATGCGTTTTTTTAGAATCTTGTACAGAGCAGGTTTGGAGGCCAAACTCTCCTCCTAAAAATGCTAGTTCTTTGGGTTTTATGCTGAATCGCTGTCTATTGTTCACTATTGACCCAGAACAAGAGTGCAGGAGTTCTGACCGTTCTAATTTGCATGCTAGTTCCAGGTCACTGATTTTAGAAGGTATTCAAACAAGAACAGAAATAAAGCCAGGCAACTGCCATTTTCAGAAGGACAGCATTGACAGCCTGCATATATCTCTCTACACAGGTTTCCTTTAATATGTTAATAGTGAAGTAGGGCTGTGTTATATATGTAACATGCAATCCTGATTTATGAAAACCGGAGGGAGGGGAGCAGAGTTTAAGCAAGATATGTGTACTTTCAAAGTTAATTTATACTTTTTGACCCTCCACCCCCCTGCTGACATAACTAAGCCCATCTTCTCTCTCTGCAGATGCTGAGACCCCATGCCTGTGGCCCCTGGGGATTGTTTACATCCCACACCGCAAGTCCTTTTGTCTCCCGCCTGACCAGTAGAGACCTATATAATGATTTCATGGTGCTCACCTTTATCTCACAGCTGGAGATGAAAGGGGAGAAGCCCTACATGTTTCTATGGGATCTATTGCGTGGGCGAGAGACAATAGGCTTGGCGGCATGGTATGTAATCCACCTCTGCTGTAGGCTGTGTTTGTTGGGTCTTGGTAAGTAATTATCTGCAGAGAGGGATTGATTAGCTTAGGTCAGTGATGGTAAACGTTGACACCCCAGATGTTTTGGAACTACATTTCCCATGATGCTCATGCACTCTGCAGTGTAGTTGAGCATCATGGGAAATATAGTTCCTAAAACACCTGGGGTGACGAGGTTTGCCATCGCTGGCTTAGGTCATGGGCAAAAAAAAGTGTACTTAGTTTGAAAGTCCATGTATTCTCTAAAGCCCAGTTCTTTAAGTTTGTAAGCATGGCTCATTGGTGGGGTTGTTTGTGTGTCTTCAGTCCTGGAAACTCTACACCAGGGATATGCAATTATCGGACCTCCAGCTATTTCAGAACTACAACTCCCATGAGGCATAGCAGGACTCTGACAGCCACAAGCATGACACCCAGAGGCATGATGGGACTTGTAGTTTTGCAACAGCTGGAGGTCTGCTAATTGCATATCCCTGCTCTACAGCAACCACAGGTGACAGTCCCATCAACTCTCATAGCTCTACAACACCATAGTAATCACCACTATAATAATCTAGGACTAATGAGCAATCCGTAAAGCTTGGCTTTATTTTTCTGAACAATTGTGCACTGGGAGCCAATCAAGTATCCCTGTGCAAAAAATGCTGACAGGGACCATGAGAGAGATGAGCTCATCCATATGCTACTCCTCCTCCACTGTCCAGTCGAAGGTTGGGGTGGTGGCAAAGCTTTGTTGCTTAACCGCAACAGGGATGAAGCTGGGTACAAATTGGCCAAAAACGGTCTGTTCAGCGGGAATCTGTCAACTTTTAGCCTGTGTATACAACTCTTCGTCCAACAAAAGCTGTTCTCATGACCTGCTTCTGTCGAACGAGCATGCTGGAAGACTGTCATCCAATCAGTGCTCAGTCAGTGGCTGCAAGTGCTGATCACTGTTCTGGCAGATAGGGGGCAGTCCCTTCGTCAGAAAACAATAGCTCAGCAGGGAGATTGCCACACTAAAATTGGATAGGCTAGTATGGTGATGCCCGCTGGGTTAAATGAAAAGAAACATCCCGTGTGTACCCAGCATAAGTCTGGTCACCAGCTTTGCTGTGCTGTCTGCCAGGAATATTTAAATCTCAGGACTGGCTGAATAGAATAGTTAAAGCGGGAGTTCACCCATTTATTAAATTTGTTTCCCTTGTCCCCTTAGATTCCTGATCGTTCGGTCTAGGGGAATCGGCTATTTGTATTAAAATATGATCCGTATTTACCCGTTTTCGACATGCATCTTCTTCCGTCGCTTCCGGGTATGGGTCTTCGGGAGCGGGCGTTCCTTCTTGATTGACAGTCTTCCGAGAGGCTTCCGACGGTCGCATCCATCGCGTCACTCGTAGCCGAAAGAAGCCGAACGTCGGTGCGGCTCTATACTGCGCCTGCGCACCGACGTTCGGCTTCTTTCGGAAAATCGTGACGCGATGGATGCGACCGTCGGAAGCCTCTCGGAAGACTGTCAATCAAGAAGGAACGCCCATTCCCGCAGCCCATACCCGGAAGCGACGGAGAGGATGCATCTCGTAAACGGGTAAGTACTGCTCATATTTTAAAACAAATAGCCGATTCCCCTAGACAAAACGAGCAGGAATCTAAGGCTAAAAAGTGCCCTCTAAGGGTGAACCCCCGCTTTAAGCTCCATTATGTGTAATTCCACTGTGTTATATATACAAGCACTGTCTGTTGCCCTAAGATGGCTAGGGGAAAGGGGAATAGCCGCTCCAGGTGGGAACCCAAACGAACATCCACCGTTGCAGACAACTCAGGTGCAGGCAATGCACTTGGAAAAGCAGGAACAAAGATGGTCTCTGGACAGCCGCACACTGAACAAATTGTGGCCTTTATTGAAAAAAAGGACAGCACTACAAGTGACAGCAAAGTGAAATAAAATAAAACCCAACTGCTGACGCGTTTCGCACTAACACTAGTGCTTTGTCATAGCTAAAAAAAGCCCTAAGATGGCTAGTTAGACTTTTTCCTTTTAGTTTTATAGGAAACGAGAGAGTTTGGTTGCTGTAGGTGACGCAGAAAGTACTTTAGTTTGACAGTTTATATTAAAAGGTCCCTCGTTTGCTATAAAACTCACACTTTACTCTCCAGCTGTTCCCACCTATGATATAATGATGTTCTCATTCCTGACCAGTATGGACTTGGTCCCAGTTGAACAGCTGTGCAGTTGGCATATTCTCCCCTTCCATATGATTCAGCCTCCACTTCTCCATTCTCTAAGCAGCCCTAGATGTCGGTATTGAATTCCATTACAATGAATCAAAATCTGCCTTGTAAAATTCCATGCAATCACATCGCTGTATGCTGCCGACACTCGTGTTATGGACTGCAGCGTATGTCTGCAAATTCTCTTCCATTTTCCCATTTTTCTGTTTTATCCCATGAAACAAGCCATCACAAGTGCGATGCTCAGGTGAACCTGCTTCTGTATTGTTGTAACAAGTTTAATGCTCCCCCCCAATCAGTTAATCGTGCCTAGGCTGTATTCAGGCAATACCTTGGCAATGACATTGAATAATGAACGTCTAGAAGTGTTTCCTGGCAGACCTTCGGCTCTCCTATAAATAGCCTTTTCAAAAATGAGTAAGCTAATACTCTGCAGGGTTGGATTATTTTTTTGCTCATATGGATGCTCTTTTCCCATAGACAAACAGTGACTTCCTTGTTCTCTCTAAGATATCAGATCACCTTAGCTTATCGTTCTGATATTCAGTGATTAGCTGCCACTCTGCAATGCAGACGTTTTTGTGCTGAAAATGCCCATTGTATAGAGATTGGCGCAAGATGAAAGATGTTAAGTGGCTTTATGCTATATTATTTTTCAGCTGTTATTCACAAGCAAAGCTAACATTTTCAGCACTTTAGGCCTATTTGTTCTGATTGCAGTGGGTTACAGTGCTGTAAGCCTTGCCTCATCAGATAAAGCTGTTGGTGTTTTGTATGGTGTAGGCTTGGAGAACCTAAAGATAGAAGAAAATGATACTACCTGGAAGATTGATGATCTTACCATCCATAGATTTTTAGTATGGCCTTGTACTATACAGTGCAATGGTAGGCACATTGTGATGTTTAGGACTGGCTGTACTCTGTGCACTTTTGTTTAAGTTTTACTAAACCCTGCATTTACTATATCTTGTCTCACACAGAACATGAAAATACAATTATTTTTGTAAATATAAACTGCTAAATACCCAGTCTTGTGACTTCTATCAGTGTCTAGTTGAAGCTTGTAGGAGGAGTTTTCATTCTGCTCTGACTGTCCTATGAGCTTGCAGGACCACTGAGCCTCTGTCTGGATGGTGTTGATTTGCCTGTGCTGATTAAATGCCGCCTCCCAAAGAAAAAAAAAAAAAAAAACCTCTAGAAATACACACCAAACTGAGCATGTACAGAAGTGACTCCAGTGCCCTGTATTATCAGGAGATGGATTGGGGACAGTGGAAGAAGGGGAGGATTGGAGAAGACAGGGTTAAACGGCCCTTTTACACAATGCACAGGGTTTAACTCTTTAGGTTTCACAGTGAGTATAACAAGCATGCTTTACCGCATATACAGAATCATTTTACTGTTGGGGGGGGTGGTTTTAGTAACACTTAAGCCCCATACACACGATTCGGACCTTTGTCCGATCAAATTCGCATCGGAATTCCGGCGCAATTCCATCGGAGTAAATCTAAACTCCGATGGAATTCATTGGAATATCAGATGGAAAATCTCAGATGGGCTTGTACATGGTCGGAATTTGCCATGGAAAAAGTCTGTCCTACTTTTTCCATCGGAAATTCAGATCGTGTGTACAAGGCATAAGTTAGCTTTTTGAGGTGTATTTAGATTATTCAAGTTCCATGAATGCATATTTCTACAAGGTAATTTGGCACCTTTTGGGATAGTAATATTCCATTGATCACAAACTCTAAGGATGTCATCCACATCCTTGCTTTACTACTGCCTATGTCAGTGGTCATCAACCCTGTCCTCGGGGCCACTAACGGGCCAGGTTTGCAAGATAACTGAAATACATCACAGGTGATATAATTTGCTGCTCAGTGATTGTAGTATTCTAGTCTGCATCTCCCCAAGGTAATACATAAAACCTGGCCTGTTAGTGGGCCCTGAGGACAGAGTTGATGACCACTGGCCTATTTGACTGAAGTGGAAGAAGAATGCAGTTTTTCAGTGGCTGAATTCTTCTACCGGGAAGCTCCTTTAAAAATAGGGACGCATGGGTGATGACAGGCCCAAGGTTTATATTTAAGCCTTAATAATCCGCCTGAAAAAATTGTGCCCTGCAGTCTTCCGTTTGAAATCACGAAGGCTTTCACACTGAAGTGGTGCGCTAGCAGCACCGCTCCAAAAGTCCTGCTAGCTGCATCTTTGGGGCGGTATAGGAGCGTGAAATCAATGGGAAACCGGGGTAATACCGCCGGCAATGTGCCTCTCCATTGCCGGCAGTATTAACCCTTTTTTTGGCCGCTAGCGGGGGTTAAAACCGTACCGTATAGCGGCGCTAAAAATCGTGCTGCTATACCGCACCTCCCCTGCCCCGTGTGAAAGGGGCCTTCGTTTTTGGACGTAATGGCATGGCCAAATGTGCAGCTGCAAATGTGTGCATCAGAATTTCTTTTTACTCCAACTAAGGAACAGCTAGTTATTTTGCTGACTAATTTGCTGGAAAATGCAGAACACACAAAGCTTCTTGGTGTGGTGGAAATCTTTGACTTTCCCTTTTTTTTGGTCTGCTATCAGTATGGAGCATTTTATTGCTATCAGACACATGACTACTTTTGTGCTACTCACAACATTGATAAAATAACCATGCAATTAGGACTTGTGTAGTCTAGTCTCCTCACAAGACCCAGTAACAATCTTCTGAAGGGTTGCCTTGGGAACGCTATAACAAAAATGACTTTACAACATCTGTCACCAAAATGTGCTGAAGTAATCCTGTGAAGTGAAAAACCCTGGAGCAGTGTTGTGCCTGGCACTTTCAAAGACTGACTTCTCCGCCTGTCTTTAAAAAAAAAAGGCAGTTTTTGTGTGAAGAGCTAGAGGTGACGTGACCCCCGCATTCCAGACAACCTGATGTAACGTCCCAGCTTTGGACCTATTCGCTTCAACTTAAAGGTTCATTTGGCATCTATAATGTTTTGCTGTGGACAATTGGTCAAGTTATTTATCTGTGCTGGGTGTACCTTTTTGTTATATTTTTTTACTTTAAAAATATATTTGAAAAGATACTGTAAATTTTTACAAATCTAAAATGTTTTCCATATTCAAAAGGAAAAACTTGGTGGTTTCAGGCTGTACTAAAGTGGATACCCCATGCTTTTTCTATCTATCCTATCTATCTATCCTATCTATCTATCTATCTATCTATCTATCTATCTATCTAGAGGAATTAAACATTGAATTTTGTGTTCTAGTCTTCTGAAACTCTTGCAACTCGGTTCTTCTGAGGTCCACAAATGAGGATGTTTGCACTTTATACAGAAGTTTATTATACAGGAGGAGATCATTGCACAATTGCGACAAGTTCAGGATGAAAATTCAAACTTTGCTTTTACCATGGGGGGGGGGGGGGGACTGTAAACACAGCTGTCTATAGATGTCTCTGGAATGTTTGAATAGGCATAGTATTATGTGCCTAGAGTTCCTCTACTGCACAAGCAAAGGTAAATTTTTTCCAGCAAGAACTTTAAAGCAATGCTGTCGCTTGGGGGGGAAAAAAAGTTACCTTGCGAAGGAATACTTACCGTCTATACTCGAGTATAAGCCGAGGTACCTGATTTTACCCCAAAAAAATGGGAAAACTTATTGACTCGACTATAAGCTTAGGGTGAGAATGCAGCAGCTACTGTAAGTGGAAAAGAGGGTCAACAATGCCCATTTGCACGCCTCACTGTGCCTATTGCCACCTCACTATGCCTGAGGCAGTGTTCCTGAAATTCTTGACAGGCTGCGCGGGCGTCCATTCATTGTTTAAAAGTCATGGTCTCCTCCTGGTGCCGTTCCGTGATGGGTGTTTCCCAGCAGCCTATCACAGACATCTTTTCATCCTCGGACAAGAGAACGTCCGTGATAGGAAGAACACTGAACACAGTGTCTGCTGCAAAACGCCTATCACTGAAGGGACCAGGGGGAAACTGCGACTTTTAAACAATGGACGCTCCCAGCCCTTCTGGTACACTGACTCGAGTATAAGGCTGCATTCACACCTGAGCGTAGCGTTTTGCAGCGGTTTTTCCTGCGATTTTGCAGCGTTTTTTTGCCGCGATTTTGGGCAGATTGACATTGAAATGAATAGCCTGGTGACAGGTTCTCTTTAATGGCCTGTGTCGACAGGCTTTTCGTTTGTTTCAGATGGATTTTGCATTCGCATTCAAGTCTATAGGAATGCAAAACCTGCCTAAAATGGGTCAAATGCAGGTTAGAAGAGGATAAACTGTAGGGTAAATTCACCCTGTCAATTAATTTGTAATCATTACAGAACTGATGCCATCAACACAGGCCCAACGCCTGTCTACACGGGCCCTAAAGGTGTCCAATTTTTGATCGCGGGTTATCTGAACTTTGCTAAATAAAAAAATCATTTGAAAACATTGACAGTACATCCTGGTTGTCCGTGTATATGTTTATGCACATTTGTCCAAATGACTGCTGAGGTAGTTTCATTTCTTTCTGCTTGTTATGCTTTAACTGTTCTAGGAAAAAGAAATCTCGCCGAGTGAGCTTAACTATGCTGCTCCAGGGCACAGGGCCTCTCCTTTCAGTGAAAAAGACTGAGGCACATACAACCAGTACTGTAGCTACTGCTGCTAATGTGGTAATATGAACTTTACCAACATACTGGTAGTCCCATTATGTAAATATTTGCATTGGCCTTCATTGTTTTATTGCACAGATAGCTTTCAAGTTTTATAAAGTATCTTGGTTATTTTTGGTGTACTGACGTGTGCAGCTACTTATATTGGTATCTATACATTTTCCTTGTGCATAAAGTTTATAGGGCTTATTTGTCAAGACTAAAATAGAGTTAAAAAGAAAAAACAACCCATAGTGGCTTTTGTTTTGTTTTTTATTCTCTAGGAAAATAAAACAAGAAATCCTTCTATAGCAGAAACAAATAAAGAGCGATGACAGTATATATCTAAATTGTGAGAAAAACAATCAGCGCCACAATACTAATAAATTACTCCTATAATAATGTGAGAAAAAAAACTTAGTGATACACCACACCTGTTTGTGGTACATGTTTGTGTGATATGTTGCGCAGAATCCCTTTTATTATTGATTTCTGTATTTGTGTATTGTAAACACGATTAGGTTTTGCTGCACTGTATTTATTTTGTTTAGGTTATTGCATATTGAGGGTCCTTTTTAGCGCAAAAGCACTTGTCACTTTATTCACTGTTTTTGAATTTATTAAAAAAGCCCCCCTAAAAAGTTACACTTACAAGAAATAACAATAAAAACAGGATGTATCAAATCACCAGCTCATTCACCGCAGATCTAGACTCGCGGTGCTTCGCCTGACATCAAAGATACGACTCCTCCCTTCTAAACGCGTATCGGCCTCTCATTGGCCTTCATCAGTAGACAGCCATGACAGCTTTGGAAACATGCATATGAACTGTTTTTTATACATTTTTTTAATATTTTTTCCATAAATTGTTTTATGGAATGTATAATTATTTGTTTATATAAGATTTATAGATACGCAGCGCTGCACTATTTTCAGAAAATTAATTTGACAGTATATATCTGTTTCATGATTGAGAATGGCTAAAATCGCTAAGTTGCAAGTTGACTCCAACTTTTGAGGGTAGCTATCTGTAAAGGGAAACACTGGGTTAAAGGGGTTGTAAAGATTTGTTTTTTATTTTCTAAATAGGTTCTTTTAAGCTAGTGCATTGTTGGTTCACTTACCTTTTCCTTCGATTTCCCTTCTAAATTTTTTTTTTCTTTGTCTAAATTTCTCACTACCTGTTCCTCCTCAGTAAGCTTGTCCCCATCTTTCGAGCCATTCTGGCTGGGGGTTAGTGGGCGTGCCCCCCCCCCCCCCCCCCCCGGGACTACATCCCTGCGGGGAGACGCTGTGAACATAACGTCTCCCCACAGGGATGTAGTCTCATAGTAGGGGGCGAGCACGGTGACTAACCCCCAGCCAGAACGGCTTGGATGATGGTGGAAAGCTTACTGAGGAGGAACAGGAAGTGAGAAATTCAGACAAAGAAAACAAAGAAAAAAACATTTAGAAGGGAAATCGAAGGAAAAGGTATGTAAACCAACAACTAGCTTCTAGAAACCCATTTAGAAAATAAAAAACAAACCTTTACAACCCCTTTTTAAGGAAGATAAGCTTCCTGTATTTGTTATTCTTAGCCCTGTTATCCTGGTTTTCCAGCCCAAAAAATCCTGATCCATTTGACTCGCCTCAGATATCCACAACGTGGAAAGCATGAGGTGCAGGTCAGTGAATGAATGAATGAATGAATGAATGAAAAAACTTATATAGCGCGGCACATGCGAACTGAATCGCTTCTGGGCGCTTGATGTTTCGTGTCTCATGACATCAAAAGAGCAGAGTTTTGATCTGTCTTCTGAAAATCAGGTGGTTTTCCTCCAACCGAATGCTGGTTGGTAAAGCGTTCCATAGTCTCGGACCCTGAAAAGCAAACCTTCTTTCTCCTTTGGACTTGTATTTGGTTTTTGGCACCTTGACCAGATTTTGGTCAGTGGATCGCAGAACGCGATTAGAATTGTGAGGTTCTATCTTGTCGCAAAGATATTGCGGCGCCTTCCCATGGATGCACTTATGTGTCAGGCAGAGTGCTTTAAATACAATTCTGTCTTTTACTGGCAGCCAGTGAAGGGTTCTCAGCGAAGGTGAGATTGATTCCCATGTCCTTTTCCCAGTCACCAGTCTGGCGGCCGTATTCTGTACGACTTGCAGACGAGCGATTTGGTACTTTGGGAGCCCGAGGTAAAGGGCGTTAGCATAGTCCAGTCTGGAATTCACGATTGTTCCCACCACGACTGCTACGTCTTCTTTGGGGATAAATGGAATAAGTCTGCGTAGTAGGCGCAACAAATGGTGCGATCCGCTGACTACTGATCCTATTTGTGCGTCCATTGTCATGAAGGTGTCAAAAATGACTCCTAGACTTTTGACTTTGGAGCTAGGGGTGATGATTTGGCCCAGAATGGGCGGCGGTGTCCAGGTTGTTGCCAGTTGACTCTTTCGGCTGGCGTGAAACATAAGAAGTTCTGTTTTGGAACTGTTGAGTTTAAGATAACTCTTAGTCATCCAGTTTTCTATTGAAGAGAGACATTTCTCTAAACTGAGATGATGATCCTTTTTGTTGCAGATGCGAAAATACAGTTGCGTATCGTCTGCATAAGAGTGATAGAGTAGTTCTTGGCTACTGATAATATCAAAGAGAGGGCGAAGATAGATGTTGAAAAGCACCGGCGACAGGGGGGATCCTTGGGGGACTCCACATGGCACCGTGCGTTTTTCCGACGTGGCACCAGAAGTTGCCTGGAAAGACAACACAAGGTCAGTTTTAGGCTTCATGTACACTTGACAACAAACACGTACACTTGAACTACTTTGGGTGTGAAAAAAGGCAAAACATGGCAAAATCACATCGCGTTGCGGCTGGCTAACAAAACATTTTTATTTTGAACATGATTCTTCTTTGTTCAAGAGAGGGAGATTGAACCTCCTCCTAAACGATCCTAAAAGCCTATGTGCACATTGACACATAGGCTTTATGAAGTTGAGTTTAGGAGCTTAGACAAAAAACTCCTAAACTCGGGTTACATGGAGCCTTAAATGTGATTTGTCCAGTATATTCGCTCGCCTCCGTGTGCTCCATCAATCCTCTTCTGGATTTCTCAAATTGTCCATGCATGAAGATGGGAAGGAAGACTTGTTTCACTCGCTCGCCTTGTGTTTTGACCCGCACCTACCGTACCTATTGGTGTTTCCAGTTGGCACTCTAAGCCTAGGTTCACACTGCTGCGAATTCAAAATCGCGGTAAAATGCGTGATTTTACCGCGATTTCGGCCGCAATTTAATGTAAATCGCGGCCTGAAATCGCAAAAAGTAGTACAGGAACTACTTTTTGAAATCGCAGATGCGGCGTCGCACTGATTAGGACAGTGCCATTGCCGACAATTGCCGCCGATTTGAGATGCGATTTGACATGTCAAATCGCATTTCTCAAATCATTCCAAATCGTACCCAGTGTGAACCAGGGCTTAAATTGATTACATGCCTGTTGTTTTCAGTACTGAAACACCCAAAATGATTCTCATTTTCTGTATAACACCTGCAGTGATGAAACCTAACTTTTCTTACAGCAGCTGCGATCGCACCGTCAAATTGTGTAGATTTAGTTAATCATTGATGGGATCCAATTAAAGTGTGAAGAGCACTGTGCCTTCTAATTAATCCCTTATCCGGTTTCCATATTATCCGTGTGCTCAGGCCGCAAAGTTCTGAGAGTAAGCTGACTTTTCCCAGAGGTCCGAAATATTCTGGACAGGAAGTAATATTTCTGATGTCATTAACTTGGCTTTAGAAGGCCACTGGTCTACTGCCTGTTATGTGACCACTACCTTTCTGTCTAAAATGGCAATAAATCCTCTTGGTTTGGGCAAATACAAGCAATAAGCAGCAGCTTACAGTGAAAATATTGCAACTTTGTTAAAGTCAAAAAGCACTGCTTAACCGGTTAAGACCCGGACCATTATGCAGGTTAAGGACCCTGCCCCTTTTTTTGCGTTTCGGCACTGCGTCGCTTTAACTGACAATTGCGTGGTCGTGCGATGTGGCTTCCAAACAAAATTGGCGTCCTTTTTTTTCCCACAAATATAGCTTTCTTTTGGTGGTATTTGATCACCTCTGCGGTTTTTATTTTTTGCGATGTAAACAAAAATAGAGTGACAATTTAAAAAAAAAAAAAACAATATTTTTTACTTTTTGCTATAATAAATATCCCCCAAAAAATATATACCTTTTTTTTTTTTTTTTTTTTTTTTCCTCAGTTTAGGCCGATACGTATTCTTCTACATATTTTTGGGGGAAAAATCGCAATAAGCGTTTGATTGGTTTGCGCAAAAGTTATAGCATTTACAAAATATTGCATAGTTTTATGGTGTATTTTTAAAAACATTTTTTTGCTAGTAATGGCGGCGATCAGCGATTTTTATTTTTTCGTGACCGACATTATGGCGGACACTTTTGACACATTTTTGGGACCATTGTCGTTTTCACAGCGAAACGTGCTATAAAAATGCACCGATTACTGTGAAAATGGCAGTGAAGGGGTTAACCACTAGGGGGTGCTGTAGGGGTTGTGTTGTGTTTCTTACTGTAGGGGGGCGTGGCTGGACGTGTGACGTCACCCATCGTCGTTCCCTATGACAGGGAACAGACGATCACTGACACTGCCACAGAGAAGATTGGGGAAGGTTTGTTTACACTCGCCTCTCTTTGTTCTTCAGCTCCTGTGACCGATCGCGGGACACCGCCGGCTATCGGGGTCCTGCCGTTTTTACAGAGCTTCGGACCAGGTTCTTAAAGGGGACGTACATGTACGCTCTTGTGCCATGCCATTCTGTTGACCTATATCGTCGTGTGGCGGTCCTTAAGTGGTTAACTTAAAGGTAAAGTGATTGGGTGTTTTTTTGTTTTTTTTTTGCATAATTTTTGTAGTCTTTACCTGTAAAAGTGGAGTTCTAGCCAAAAATTGAACTTCCGCTTTTCGGAACCCCCCTCCGGTGTCACATTTGGCACCTTTTAGGGGGAGGGGGGTGCAGGTATTTGCACCCACTTCCGGGAACAGGCTCATGCGGGAGTCACACCCCTATCCGCACCCCCACTGTCTCCCGGGAAACACACAGTTCCCAGGAGAGAGGGGGGAACCAGTGACGGCGCTCCTCGCACGTGCGCAGTAGGGAACCGGGCAGTGAAGCCGCAACGCTTCACTTCCCAATTTCGTCACCCAGGATGGCAAAGGGGGCAGCAGAGAGACAAGCGATTGCTTGTCTTCTGCTGTAGACATCGCAGGCGCGTTGGACAGGTAAGTGTGCCTAGGCTTATGACATCCATGCACAGCTCTCTCTAGTTTGCCAGGAAGGGGGGGTGAGTCAGAAGAGGGCCAATGAGAGATGTGTCTATGTAAATCCAGGAAGTGAACAGGCGGACTCAGTGGAGGGAGATTTCTGCAGCATATTTTGGCAAGTACAGAATCGCAGTATTTATGAAATAATATGCAAAGTGGTTGGAGGGGAACTTGGCAAAGATGTTTTTATTGCAAATTATGTAAGGAGACTGCAGTTCCTCTTTAAGAAGACGGCAACACATTGCCAATCCAGGACAAAATAACAGTGCCGTCTGACAATCCACTAATCTTCAACTCCTCTCCCTCGACATTTGCTGCTGATGGGGTCCACCTTGGATAAACTAAATCTGAGCTTACTTGGGAAGATGATGTCGTCATGAGCCGCCCCCCCCCCCCTTTTATGTGACAGTGTTTAGCTCCGACAATTGGCGATGTAGTGAAAGTTGCATTCTGTGAGCCCAACATTTTAGGGTAAAAAGACCAATGCCCAACAAAGTGGGAAGTTGGAGAAGAAATGTAGGTCAATGGGTACATCATGCTAGCTGAGTGTCAGCTATGACTAAGCACTGATTGTTTGTGCAAAATGCGTCAGATTTTTTTACCCCACTGCTTGCTGTGCTTTGTAGTGCTTTTTATCCTTTTTACACCAATAAAGGCTACCTTTTTAGGTTTATTTTGGTGTGCGGCTGTCCATGAATTCTTTTCATTTATTTTTACATCATGCTAAAGGTGTGGGTTATTGAGTATCACTGTCACTTTGCCACGGAAAGGCTCTTTAGCTGCCGTTGAGATTGCAGTTGGGTAATCATTGAGTAATCATGCTTGTATTGTAAAAAGTAGGGTTGTCCTGATACCACTTTTTTAGGACCGAGTACAAGTACCGATACTTTTTTTCAAGTAGTCGCCGATACCGAATACCGATACTTTTTTTAAATGTGTCCCCAAATGCAGCCATGTCCCCCACATATGCAGCAATGTCCCTCACATATGCAGCCATGTCCCTCTAGCCATGTCCCTCACATATGCAGCCATGTCCCTCTAGCCATGTCCCTCACATATGCAGCAATGTCCCTCTAGCCATGTCCCTCACATATGCAGCAATGTCCCTCTAGCCATGTCCCTCACATATGCAGCCATGCCCCTCACATATGCAGCCATGTCCCTCTAGCCATGTCCCTCACATATGCAGCCATGTCCCTCTAGCCATGTCCCTCACATATGCAGCAATGTCCCTCTAGCCATGTCCCTCACATATGCAGCCATGTCCCTCTAGCCATGTCCCTCACATATGCAGCCATGTCCCTCACATATGCAGCAATGTCCCTCTAGCCATGTCCCTCACATATGCAGCAATGTCCCTCTAGCCATGTCCCTCGATGCGGCGGCGCGATGCGGCGGCAGCGGCGGGGGGGGGAAAGGGGGGGGAAGTATTCTATTTAGGTATCGGGGGTATTTGCGCGAGTACGAGTACTCCCGCAAATACTCGGTATCGATACCGATACTGGTATCGGTATCTGGACAACCCTAGTAAAAAGGACCCATAACCATGCTGTAGCACTGCAGTGCAGGAAGCAAAGTCTGCATGCGTTATGAACATCACAAACAAACAAAAAAAATTCCCAACCCACTTACCAGCTAGCCTGCAAACATACCAAACTGACCTTGCTTAACAATTCACATTTAAAACAGAGGATTTTGTTGCACTCATTTGCAAATATATGTGAAAGCCGCAGTGCCCACGTCAAGGCTCCTTTTGTATACTGCAGTCCTAACTCTATATTTTTGAGTGTCCAAATTGGAGCACATATAGAGGTAGATGAATTTTAAGGGCAGGTTTGCCCGGAGGGAGCCCACTCATGCGTTAAGAGCACAGGGACACATTGGATGCCAAGGAAGAGCACAATGGCACCTGAAAGAATCCAATGTGCATAAATCTAACTGCCCAATGTACGTGTAAAGCTTCAAATTATCCATAGAAACATATTAAAGAGAATACTTGCTAAAAGCTGAATTTTTTTCCATGAATATCTAAGAAAAATAAAATGCATTCCTTTTAAAGGAAACCTATGTTAGTGATGCGTTTAGGCATGTTCAGACTAGGATCCGAGGCCAAGGGTTGCGCATATTTGCGGCTGCGGGGCAGAGAATTTTCCTGGCTGCTAATGATTGTACAGGTGACGGCTCACTAGCAGGAAAGCACATGTAGGTTTGGATGCTAGTCCAAACACACTCCAGGTCATCACTGATCATAAGCAATTATAAAGGCCATCATAGCTGACCTCCCCTGGTGTGCAGCCTCTCATTTTTTATCCCAATTGTACAACTTGCCAGTGAAAATGTGCAGCAAGTTGACAAGACTTACAATTCAACACTGTCACAAATTTGTGTCAAGTTATCCTTGCTATCTGGGATGCTGCTGTAGGCTCAGATTAGATTGGCGCTTGAACAGATGAACATTTTGGCTAAGAGGCCAATACTGGCTTTACACACACAACGTAAAAAAATAAGCCACACTACACAGCTTGGATGCTGCAGCTATTGTAGTTTGACAGCCGACAACACCCAACCGTCACGAAATCCGGATAGCTGGTGCGTCTTATTGGCTGCAGCCACTGTTTGGGTAACAATTTTCCACCTGACTCCTTTGATTTCCCAATCGAGGGATTCCTGGTGGGAGATCGTCACCCACCGAATGTATTGTACTAGCTGAATGCCGAACAGTGTATGGCCAGCTTAAAGCCAAACTAAACTGTGAGCACTTCAAACTGAAACCACAACCACGTGGCTGTAACCCCCATCCATGAAATCTGACCTGGACACATACAGTAACTCACAAAGTGAGTACACCCTTCACATTTTGTGAATGTCAACACAGTGACAACACTGAAAAAATGACACTTTGCTACAATGTAAGTGTGCAGCTTGTATAACAGTGTCAATTGGATGTCTCCTCCAAATAACTCAACACACAGCCATTAATGTCTAAACCGCTGGCAACAAAAGTGAGTACAAGTGAAAATGTCCAAATTGGGCCCAAAGTGTCAGTATTTTGTGTGGCCACCATTATTTTCCAGCACTGCCTTAGCCCTCTTGGGC
Source organism: Rana temporaria (assembly GCF_905171775.1). Taxonomy (NCBI): domain Eukaryota; kingdom Metazoa; phylum Chordata; class Amphibia; order Anura; family Ranidae; genus Rana; species Rana temporaria. Next base: position 61,574,507 of record NC_053497.1, read on the forward strand.
ATGGAGTTCACCAGAGCTTCACAGATTGCCACTGGTGTCCTCTTCCACTCCTCCATGATGACACCACAGAGCTGGTGGATGTTGGACCCCTTGCGCTCCTCTACCTTCCATTTGAGGATGCCCCACAGATGCTCAATAGGGTTTAGATCTGGAGACATGCTTGGCCAGTCCATCACCTTTACCTTCAGCTTCTTTAGCAAGGCAGTTGGTCGTCTTGGAGGTGTGTTTGGGGTGCTCAGTTCCTCTGTTATCAGCAGGGTCACTTCTCCGAAACACAAGATAGCAGCAGCTGAGAATTTGTGTCGGGGAGGGAGCTTGGAGGTAGATGAGCAGGGAGCTTGTCTATTACAACAGCTCTGCATGTTCCTTTGTTCCTCTGCCTATGTGGAGGAGGGGTGTTACCCTTTCCTCCAATCACCTCACACAATGTAAGCCAAGACTCCCCACCCACTGCTGAATGAGGAAAAGCGATTTCTAACACGATCTGCACTTTTTCAAAGAGTGTAAAAAAGGGAAGACAGTAGATATACATGTAAAACTTATGTAAGTAGATTTGGTTCATCTCTATCATCTGAGGCTATTCACTTCACTGGATATATGTGAGAGTTTACATTCACTTTAATTCATTTTTAATATTCAAAGCAAACTCGCCCATGCATTAATTTCTCATCCTTTATTTTGTTTATCGCTTTGAAAAACATCTCCCTAGCATTTCTAGAAGCGGCCATCCTGAGTAAAAGATTCATGTAGCCTTTTCTTCCTGGAATCCATCTGCCCTTCACTCGGGCATATAGGCAGGAGGGGATACCTGCCTGAGAAATTCCTTCCTCCTCCTTCAGATGAAGGAAAAAATGAAGACTCCTGGGATTTGTGAAATAATTTTGGCTTAGGCCAGGAAAAGATTAAAATATTTAATGTTGATTGAGAGAGTTAAGTTCTGCTTTAGGCTGTGTTCACTTATATGCCAGTCCGGTTTTGGTGCAGAGTCTGTTGTGGTTTCCATTCAGGGGTTCAGGTGCGAATTTGACACTGAAATCGCACCTGAATCAGACTAAGCAACGCAGAGGACCTTGTTTAATTCACACCACATTTTCAACCGGCCCACATATATTTGAACTGGCTCTATTGAAAGCTGTTTTAGTTCACATGTTAAAGAGAAAGTAAACCCTCCTCAAAAAATAAAATAAAAAAAACACCCTGCAAGACAAAGGCATAATGAGCTAGTATGCATAGCATACTAGCTCGTTATGTAGTACTTGCCTCCGATCGAAGCCCCGGCAGCGCTCTTCGTCTCCCCCTTCGGCCGCCGTCATATCCCTGAGTTAATTCTGGGTATCGCGGCTCTGGCGCTGTTGTTGGCCATGATGACGTCACTCTTGCGCATGCGCACGGGAGCCGCCGGTAACGGCACAAAGACTGGAGCAACGGCACATAGGTGCCTTTACTTCAGTTTGCCCCAGTGTTTATGTGCCAATGACTTTGGCACATGCAGACACAGGGAGATATCTCCTAAAACCATGCAGGTTTAGGAAATATCCTGGGTAGCTACAGGTGAGCCTTAATATAGGCTTACCTGTAGCATAAAGTAAAAAAAAATGGGGTTTACAACCACTTTAACGCACATGGGATGCAGTTCAAAACGCATCCGATTTGCATATATGTGAACCAAGCCTTAAAATTCTATGTGCTTCATATAGGGATTTCTCTAGCAGGGTTGCTAGAGATTAGACTTAAATTTTATGACCGCTCGACCTCTGTAAAAAATGAAAGAAACCCCTTGACTGTAAACTATGAATGTGTTCTGCACTAATATACTGCATGATGAAGCTAATCATCTAGAATTCTACCAGCACACATGTACCAACCACAGCTAACATGAGGGTTTCATTGCTGTTGGTAACACCTACTGATCTGCCTGGACTTGAGATACATTGATTTTATAACCCTAAGGGAAATTAAATGTACCTTTCCGACTGCTGTCAGGTGGGTAGAGGTGTAATGTACAATGTAGTTCTTGGGATGAGTCTGGGCTGCATAAGCACCCATAATAACTGCAGTGTTGTCCATTTATTTAACTTTTCTCTATTTATCTAACCTTAATTTATTTTTGCCTTTCCTTCCTCCTCTACTGTACGGCCATCCGCATGGATAAATGATCCCACAGGATATATTTATGTGAGTCAGAATTCCATGACAGAACTGTCTGGTCCTGTGGCCTATTAAAGCAAAGTCTCAGCGGGTTTGTTTTGTGGATTAAGGCTGAAATCTCAGGTCGATAATACAGTTTGGTTGTTTTTACAACGCAGTGCTTTTTGTGTCTGGAAGAAATGAAAATTTCATGTCAATAGCACCATAAAAATGGTGATATGTTCAATACTTATTTTACCCGCTGTATATATATATATATATATATATATATATATATATATATATATATATATATATATATATATATATATATATATATATATATATATATATATATATATATATATATATATATATATATATATATATATATATATATATATATATATATATACACACATACATACATACACATACACATACATACATACATACACATATATATATATATATATATATTACACACACAGTACGTGCCAGCCATCAAGGAGCTTGGCATCTGAGATGCCTATTCTGCATGCATACAAGCGCGCGCACACACATACTAGGGCTAAATTGAAAAGGTGCCACCTGCCGGTGCCATCTGCCAGTGTCATCTGTTGGTGCCAGTGCTAATCGGTGACATCTGCCCTAGCCAACCAGTGCCACATGCCAATGCTAACTAGTGCCACCTGCCAGTGCCATTTGCCAATTGGTGCCATCTTCCAGTGCCAATTGGTTCCATCAAGTGCAACCTGCCAGTGCCAATTGGTGCCACTTGTTAATCAGTGCCATTTGCCAGTGTCACCTGTAAGTGGCACCTCTCAGTGCCACCTGCCAAAAAAAAAAAAATCGGCCTAAAATATCAGCCGCAAAAATCAGCATCATATATCAGCCGCCGACCTCCTAGTTCCTTTGTCATCATAGGATACTTTAAATGTTTCATATTTGCAGACACCTAAATGACATTGGATAAAGTTTTTTTAGCATGGATTTGGTGCAGACTGGTAGTGGGAGGATATGCAAGCAAGTGCTTGGGGTCATATGGTTAGCCATGTCTGAACCGGTGACCATTCCACATTTTTTTTTTTTTTGTCTACATCTGTCAGCTTATAAGCTTTTATTTCTTTGTTGAAATAAAGGATTTAATATGGATGACAAAATTTGTGGTATGTGTTCAACCAACCCAGCCAATATACGTTTATGGCTGAACTTGGCAGTGATACATGACCCCTATGTAGGCCAGACAAATCTTGTGTGTTTTGTGATGCGATGGTGCCACCATTTGATTTTGAAATTCATCCAACCAAGCAAAAAAATTCTTAGTTAAGATTTTCGAAAGAAAGTTTAATCAGGATTTGACCCATGTATTGCCGGCTTTGAAGTTCTGTGCCAGTTTTGAATATTGAAGAAAAAACTCTTCAATGGGCACAGCTTCTTTCAGACTAGTAAGGTTTTAAAGGCTAAGTTCACCTTTTGTAACATGTTGCACCCATATCTCGGGTGTAACATGTTACTGTAGCTGGGCTCCGCCTCCCCCATGTTGTGCCATTAAAGTGATGCTTAAGGTTAATTTTTTTTCTTTAAAATAACAAACATGTCATACTTGCCTCCACTGTGCATTTTTGCACAGAGTGGCCCCGATCCTCCTCTTCTGGGGTCCCACTGTGGCTCTCGCGGCTCCTCCCCGCAATAGATGACTCCCTCTGGGAAGCTCTCTCCCAAGGGGGTTACCTTGCAGGCGTGCTGTCGTGTCATACACTCAGTGTCCATCGTCGCCGAGTGTATGACTCTGCCCCACCCTCGGCGGTCGTAGTATTGGATTTGATTGACAGCAGGGGGAGCTAATGGCTGCGCTGCTATGAATCTATACAATGAAGAGCTGAGAAGCCGTGGAGAGAGCGACGCAGGATCGCGCCCATGGAAGTTTGGGGCTCAGGTAAGTAAAGCAGGGGGGCTGGACAATGCAAGGTATTTTTTTCACCTTCATGCATAGGATACATTAAGATGAAAAAACACGAGAGTTTACAACCCCTTCAATTCACAGTATTCTGTGAATAGAAAAAGTACAAGTACCCAACACCCTTTGTGGCTGTCTGCTTGTAGTTCTCAAACTACCAGGGCGCTATTGAGCACTATGGTAGTAAATTGATTCTTCCTGTTGGTGAGAAGCTGCCTGGCCACACGAGGTACGAGCAGACGGCTTACACTGACAGTTTGTAGGAGTCCTGCAAGGCACCGGGTGCAGTATTTTTCAGGCCCTTATGCATTTTTTTTTTGTTTGAGTGAACTTATTCTTTTAATCTGCTCCGTTCCAATGAGTCAGGTCGCCGTCCCTGAATTCTCTGGCTTCACAGGCTTTTGAAGCAGGTGGCTTATTTGTGACAGGTGCTCTTTAATTTCAATTGTCTATTTTTTATGAAGTATGAGTGAGACTGCTCTGTTAAAATGTCAGGTCGCTTGTTGATAAACGAGTTTGCGATGTATTATTGAAATTCTCAAAGGCCACGGACAATGAGATGATGCAAGTGTTACGCACAGCTGTATATTTGAATAAGCATTTACATGGTTAGCTGCACATATCCAGGATCTCATTATGTCAAATCGGCTCTTAACTTCTGGAAATCTCTCTGTAAAGAGTCATCCTACTGGCCTTGTGATCTCTGTGCCCTTTTCAGTGAAAGTCATTCCCTCTCATAGGTTACAGGGTTGTGTTTTTTAAAACAATGCATTGGAATGGTCACTATTAATATATACATTTAAAATTGAATATTTATCTGAAACCAATGCTATTCTAGTTATGTCAGTTACCCCTCAATTACAGAGTATTTTGGAGATTTGCCCCAGGATTTTGAAATCACTGCTTTTTTTTTTGCTTTGTAGATGGACCCAACAACATGTTTGGAGCCATTGAAAACTAATGGGCACACTCAATTTGTTGAGCTTTATTTTTTGCTTTTGTAGATGGACCCTTCAACATGTTTTAGGGGGGCCGTTAAAAACTCATGGGCACACAGGTGTAAAATAAAAAGTGTTTTTTTAAGGTGTGGAATTGTGAGCGTGCCTATATTGTTGCCACACGTGAGGGCCGCAAATCTTTCCATGGCGTAAGGTTTTTACTCTGAATGATTGTTTTTCTACTCATTATAGAGACGAGTCCTCAATTACCTATGCTTTAGGCTACTTTCACACGGAGCGGACCGTTTCTGGGTCCGCTCCGTGTGTCTCCGTCGGCTCAGCGGGGATCCCCGCTGAGCTGTCGGCGGATAGGGCGGTCCCCGCACACAGTGCAGGGACCGCCCTGTCTCAGCTCCGCTCTGCCCTATGGGGAACCGGATGCAGACGGACCGGCTCCGTCTGCATCCGTTCTGTTCCGCCGGACGGAAGAAAAATCGGGTTTTCTTCTGTCCGAAAACTGGATCCCGACGGACGCTAGCGGATGCTCCATCCGCTAACGGACGCGATCCCATAGGGATGTATTACAAGTCCGTTAACGGACTTGTAATAACGGACAGGCGGAGCGGACGTCTGAAAGGGGCCTTAGGCTACTTTCACACTGGGGCACTTTACAGGAGCTATAGCCCCTGTAAAGCTTCTCTCCTGTCACTCCAGTTCGAGGATCTGAGGACTTTCACACTGGTGTGGTGCGTTTGCGGGGACGTTAAAAGTCCTGCAAGCAGCATCTTTGAGGCGCTTTAGGAGCGATGTATAAGCACACCTGCAATTAAAATCAATGGGCAGAGATGCTTTTTTAGCCCCCCATGCGCAATGGCAGACACGCACTTATATGTAATCATACATGTGAGGTATTGTGAATGTCAGCGAGAGCAATAATTCTGGCGCCAGACCACCTGTAAACTGGAAGCCTGTCGAGGCTTTTAAATCATCGCCTATGGATATTTTTAGTTACCGTAGTATGGCACCATTTTGACGGGCATGCCTAGTTTGGAAAAGTGTGGAAAACCCGCTGAACACTGTTGACCACAAATATCTCCTCTATTGATGTGGTAAACAGTCACAAAGGGGGAGTTCGCCCCTTTCTTTTAGTATAAGTTTTTTTTTGTTTAAAGTGGTACTTTTCCTCCACCTTTTGGCAGAGAAGGAGTTAATATAGCTTGAAAGAAAACAATCCTGTTTTGGTGGGTTTGTTAGAATTGCACATTGCGTCTGTGTCATCAATCTTGTATTGGTACAGAGCTGGCATGGAAAGCTTAGGATAATTATATTTCGAACGTTCTGTTTCATCCTCAGAAACATGCCAATTTCCCCCTTTCCTTCTCTGTTGTTTGTACATCCGAGGCCATTTGATTTCCGCTCTCACTGAGTTAGCACATCGCAGATTTTTGCCTGCGGGATGGTCTTTTCCAAACTACACAATGCAAAGGTCACCCAATGTACTCTGGTCACTCGATTATTTATCAGTAAACAATCTTAAACTGCAGAGTCTTCGGAAAAACCGTCCAGTTTCGTGAACTGCCCAGCCTGCGCACTGAATTTGTCTTGAATTTCCATTCTTGAATTGCAGCTGTGGAATGTTAAAATGGCATAAATTATCAGTAATAGAGTTCCAGATAGCCGAGAGCTGGATTTACATCTGCTCGATTCCTCACTTCCCTCGTGGCTTTCTGAGATAGGTCAAATAGACACAATTGTTTCCCGCCTTCCTCCTTTGTCGCGTCTTATGAGCAATAAGCTCCATAAATGAGGGCTATATGATCTGTTGAAAGAAAAGTTGTAAAAAAAAAAAAAACATTTTAATGAATAAAAGGGAAACTGGTATGATTTAGAGTTCCATTTTGAGGCTTCATGCACACTGGGCATATAAAAAAAACGCTTATAGAAGTGTGTGGGGTGTGTTTTTTTTTTTGTGTTTGTTTTTTATTTTTTTTTTTTTTTATTTTTTTTCCCAGCTTGTAGAAGCAACTCCATGTTGGCCTATGTGTTCATGCACATTTTGACATTTTACATACGTATTTGAAGAGGAGTGTTTACAGGTTACAAAAAAGAAAAAAAAACGGGTCACTGCTCTGAACACATTCAGTTGTCTGTCACTGAGGATTGTTGCGCTCGGTCAATAGATTAATTTATTTTTAACAAAGCGGGTATGGCTAGTCTGGCAATTTTATGAAAATTTCACTGGCTATAATGGACAAAATATACATATGAAATTATCCAAACATTTTTGCCCTTGGACTAATAAAAACCACTAAAGGGGAGGACGCTGAAGGCATTCCCTCCCTTGTACTTGGCTTTGCTTTATCCTTATGTTCACTGTGCTCCATTTGTCAGAACCTCCAGAACCAGGTACATCTAGCTATGGGGTTGCACCTGATCTTGTCTTCCTCCCAGGACCCAGTGCTTGGGCCAGAGCAGCCATCGCCACACATGGGGAGGGGAGGTTGTCAATTTCAAATAGGCACTGTGTACATCAGGGGTGTCCAAACTTTTTTCAAAGTGAACATGCGTAAGGGCCGACCATTTTGCCTGACATTCTGTGAACCATTAAAATTCGGTCTAAGTGTGTTCGTTGGAGCACTAATACACGGCCCAACAATATTGTATTGTGTTATTTTGATATACCGCATAACACGAACCTTCACTTTAAAAAAATCTTAAATTTTAAATAAAGAACTGTGAATCAAAATAAGGGTCACTGCCCATTAATACAGCCTCACAAGTGGCATAAATGCAGCACCCCTGTTGCCCTAAATGGAGCATACCCCTTGCAACGTGATTCATTCATCTGCAGCATTGGAGGGTGTGAGACGAGCAAAAATTTCCTGTTTTATCTGCGGCCTCTTTATTCGAAAGTTCCGCCTCCTGTGATGGACAGAACAGTCCTCCAATGGCAGCGCAGGAGACGGGACCTCCTTTTACACAGGTTGCCGTGTAAACAGGAAGAACTCCTGTATGCACAGCACTCATCCCGCCTCCTCCAAGGCAGCCAGCATGTATTTCTCTCTCTCACACACACACACACACACACACACACACTACCTCCAGTGTATGCCTTGTATTTGATGTTGAAAAGAGCTTCCTTTGTATTAACCCCTGTTCACACGGAGTGCTACTTAAATAGCACGATTTCAAAGCTGCAGGTCAGTGTGATTTCAGGTGTGACTAGTGCAGGAAACTTTTTTTTTTTTAATCAGTCGCACTGATTTGAACAGTTCCATTGTCGACAATGTCAACTTGTCATGTGATTTGGAACTGTCAAATTGCATGACAAGTCGCACCAATGTGAACAGGGTCTGATGGTCTTGAACTCATTTGTGCCTAAATGGAGTAATCTGCATATAAGATTGTAGTTGAGCTGAACTGAGTACTAGTTGGTATTTGTGAATTGGAAAAAGGGCCAATGCACACCAGTACGTTAAAGCGCAGCTGTAAAACTCAGATCAACGGAAGGACATCTGAGAAACAATCATTTCCAATGTGTCCTCTTCACACCATAGGGCCCTTTAACACGGGGCGGATCAGTAATGATCTGCCTCTGTATGCTCCGTAAGCTTAGCGGGGGATCGCTCCGTTGATCCCCGCTGAGCCGGCGGCTGACAGGGCGGTCCCCGCACACTGTGCAGGGACCGCCCTGTCTTTACTCCGCTCTCCCCTATGGGGGGATCGGATGAACATGGACCGTGTGTCCGTGTTCATCCGATCCACAGACGGAAGAAAAAATAGGACATTCTTCCGTCTGCAAAATCGGATCTTTGCGGAGGCAGGTAATTACGGGTGTCAGCGGATGTTTATCCGCTGACACCCGCAATCACATAGGGACCGGTGTATGTCCCTTTTTTATCCGCAAACGGATGGATGAAAAAGCGGACATACGGTCCGCACATCTAAAAGGGCCCAAAGTGTTGCATTTAAGATGCAAAATGTTTGTCGACAGACATCAAAATGTATGTCGGTGGATGTCAGCGCGTGTTAACACGCCTAAAATGGATGGAAATGTACATGCATTTTAGCGCCTCAGTGTAAACTGGCCCTTGGGGCTAGTGGTGGAGCTCATCTTTCGCTCCAACTTTGGTACAATCGGCTAGCATTAGATGGATAAAAAGCTACTTTTAGAGTACATTTTGTCCAAATTGGACTATTATTGTTGCATTTCTAGTCTTTTGTGGATTCATTACATGCTAAACTGTCATTAGGAAGCTGTTTGAGGTTACTATCAGTAACATGCTGCAAGTTAATGTATGTTTATCTTATCTTGTGTTGTCAGCCCCTTAACACTTGAGATAATGATCTTGTACCTGCGATTACTTGCTGCGTTATCATAGAAGAGATTAGGAAAAACGGCTAACTGACCCTTATGTAAAAAGTCAGTTTTTAGAATTAACTTCTCTATCCAAAAAATGTCATAATTGCATGGTTTATGCTTCTACTGTTGGTGTTGAAGATGTTTTACTACTTGATAATTAAACAGCCATAGAAAAATTCATCCTGAGCATGAAAACTGGTGAGACATCTGCTGGTTCTTCTGTAAAGCCACTCTCCTCCTTCTAAACTACTGCCATAGTGCGGATCTATAAGGATATACATGCCTCCTGCATGTATCCTTACCTGTCAAATGTCTCCCCTCTGTCTGTTATAAGAAGTGAAAAACTGCAGATTGTGTGGGTGAGTCTGTTGTCTGGAGCTCGGTGGGTGGAGTTGTGATGTCAGTAGCCTCCCCGCCCACCTCTACACTCCCCTTGTCAACATGCATTTTCTTTTGTGTATTCCTTACACTAAATTCTGCTATGATCACTAACATCCAGTCAAAATCCAGAAAAGTAACCTCATCCCTTCAGAAAAGGAGTGGGGGTGGGAATTAAAAAAATGCTTGTTTCAGTCTAGTGCATGAGATATGTAAATAACCTGTCATTCACAGCAAGGGGGAAGAACGGACAAAAGTTTTCTCCTGTTTGTCCGTTTATCTCACTGAACTAAGAAAATAGGATTGCTCAGACCTGGATTAACTCTTTGTGACAAGACTGGGCACAGATGATAGGAAATCTTATGCTCTACATTGTGAAAGCAAAAAATAATAAAAAATTAAGATTCGGGTTTACAACCACTTTAAATCTGGTAGTGTCTTTGATCTTCCAGTGATGTGTGGTGTATGAATGTTGTGCATGTGCAAGAGACTGTTCCTTTCAAGAAAAGGAAGCGACCCTTGATCAGTCAGATTTTTTACTACAGTGGAAAATCTCTGAATGAGCTAATAAGTATTTTCAAAAAGCTTAGTACTTCGAAAACTAAAGAAAAAGCTGATATTTCATTTAGTTGTTGGCACAGATGACCAGCTAGCTTCTTATCTTTTAAAAACACCAAAGATTTCTTTGCATAAAGTGATCTGCCCCCTTCTAACAAGGCCATTGTGAATGTGTTAGTGTCTTGTAACTGGAGATGCCAAATGTGTTCTGCATGTTGAAGAAACATTCGGGGAGGCATGGCGCCAAAACGTTGGACTGTGTAATGGCCGTGTTGTATAGGTCTAGGAGTTTTGGTAGAGGTATCCTGGTCATGAGTGATTTCAGATGTACCAATGACATGTGTCTAGGTAAATTGGCCCTAGGTGTGTGTGTGTGTGTGTGTGTGTGTGTGTATGCATGTTAGGTGGACACCTTTGATCGTAAGCTCCTGCAGAACTTTACCCCTAACAATAATAATAATATTCTTTACCAAGGAACATTCCACACGAATAATTGGGCTACCAAAATTAGTGTCCTGTAAAAAGCCTCCAGCATTGCCCCTGTTTCTTCGTGCTGGAGGCCCCCATTTTGCTAAAGCCCCTGCAGTAAACAATAAAGCAGCAACTAAACCCGTTGTTTTAATGGTTTTAAAAAAGTTACATTCCTCAACTAAAGTGTTAAACCATCAAATGACTGGTGTCATAACTGATCACATGTATAGTTTTTTTTTTCACAAGAAAGATCACATGTATAGTTGCAGATAAACGGAAGCAGCTTCCTTGGCTGTAAATGATCAGAGGGTTTAATTCTGCTTTAAATTGAGATATTTGCCAGCCCACCATGGAACGACGTGAATAGCATCCAAACGGATCATTTATTTCATGATCACAACACAAGGAGAGTGCAAAGTTTGAGTCACGCAGGACCCCTTCGTCAGGCATGTGACATCACATGCCTGACGAAGGGGTCCTGCGTGACTCTGAAATGTTGCACTCTCCTTGTGTTGTGATCATGCAATAAATTATCAGTTTTTGACGCTATTCACGTCTGAGTCAAGCAGGTCCCCTTCATCAGGCATGTGATGGTCGCATGCCTGACGAAGAGGTCCTGCATGACTCTGAAACATTGCACTTTTCTTGTGTTGTGATCATGCAATAAATTATCCATTTGGACGCCATTCGCATCGTTCCATGGTGTGCTGGCAAATATCTTCATTGTGACTCACGCCAGTATCCAGCTGGTTGTTGCTGCAGCACCCAAATTTGAGAGCTCATCCAGGAATATGTGCGATGGGAATATGAAGTATAATTCTGCTTTAAACACTTGTACACACTACAAAAAAATAGTCAATCGCTGTTCTCTGACAATCTCTGCTCTATCCCAAATCCCCCCTCCATGCTCACTGGAGCGCTGGGCTGCGGAGGTAGTTGGAGCGGCTGGCTCAGGCTCTTGGTGGCTGAAAATGGGTCCAAGGAGTGCAGGACAAACTGCACTCCTGTGATCTACAGAAGTACAGCCAAAGGAGCTTTGGCTGTACTACTAGGTTAAGCCACATTTTTACCACTCCCCAACAGCCCCCCCCCCTTTAAGCGGAGTTCCGCCGATTTAAAAAAATAAATAAAAATATTTTTAAAGTCAGCAGCTACAAATACTACAGCTGCTGACTTTTAATATAAGGACATTGACCTGTCCTGGGCGCCCACGATGTCAACACCTGAAGCCGATCCGTTCCTCGGCTCTCGGATGCTGTGCCGCCATCTTCAGTTGCGGCTTCACTTCCTAGTTCCCTACTGCGCCTGCGCGATCCCACTGGTTCTTGCTGTCTCCTGGGACCTGTGTGTCTCCCAGAAGACAGTGGGGGGGGGGGGGGGCGCAGGAACGTGGTATAGATAGCCGTGGGTGGCTCGGCTATCTATGCCCGGAAGTGGGAGCAAAATACCTGTATTAGACCGGTATCTGCTCCCCCCTTCCCCCTGAAAGGTGCCAAATGTGACACCGGAGGGGGGGAGGGTTCCGAAAATCGGAAGTTCCATTTTCGGGTTGAACTCCGCTTTAAGCTGCAAAGGTAGTGATGTACCCATGCCAACAAAGTGTACGGAGTTGCATCGCAACTGCTTGCAATGGGCTTGCTTTTTAGGGGTTAAAACTGGCGATGAGAAGGTGACCTACGCTTTTTCACTGTCGAACGCCATAAAAAAGTCAATCTATTGTGTTTATCCTTACACACTGATGATGTTTTGCTGTCCAGCTTTTCTAGGCAAACTTGCCTAATAACTAATTAAAAGAGCCCCCTATGTGGCAGAGTTTTTGTTTTTTTTGCAAGGAAGGACTAATTATGGTAATATAATTGGTTACTAAAAAATTGTAATTTGTCATCTTAATATAGGAATGGAAATATGGTACAAGTATATAAATATGGTTTGTATAAAAAAAAAAATGATGCATTACTCAAAAATAAATAAATATTTTTCCCTTTTTTAAATGGCTCCGTCCTGAAGGATTCTAGTGTGGAATAGATTTGTACAATGCAGCCAGCCCCACTTGGGAGTCCATTTATTCTAAAGTCTGTGTTCTGGCCGATTGTGTAACTTTGCATGCTGTGAAGGCGAGCACATCGTTCCATGGAACATGTTGCCCAAATGTTTACTTTGTAACAAAGCGTTTGCATTCTGTCAGGGTTCACATCAGCATCAAAACAAACAGTGAGTGTGGATTCCCAGGCACAAGAGCCTGCTAAAGGGTCACAGCGACCTTTGCTTTTTTTCTGTGCAAACACAAGCCCGGAAACGAGGTCCTGGAGCTATTGTACCCCAGTGTTCTTTGTTAATTCTTTGTTGTAAATTTGGACAAGCGCTGGCCGCTTTTACCATGTCGTTGCTTTGTGCCTCCCTTTAATGTTTTTATAACTCTTTCCAGATCTTCTGCTAATTTTGTGGTTTCCTGTATATTGATCACTTTCACTTTTGGCTTTCTTCCAGATTTTTTTGTGGATAAGCCACTAAAACTAGACTGCAATTTCCACTTTGTAACTTTTGCATTTAAATATTGTCTTCTCTCCTTATTGAGAAAACTAAAGCTACAGCATACAGATTAAATTTTCTTTCTTTTTGAACCCTAGGCCAATTAAGCAGTGTTTATCATATCTTCTTTATAATTGTTAACATGAAGATGAATTGTATTTTAAAACATGTGCCCTAATCAAACTGGAAGACTTGGTATGCAGACACTATACATACAAGGCCAAACTTGGGTTCAGCAGGCTACTATTGTGTGTAAAAGCCTCAGGATGCTGGTTGTAGTCTGAGAACACCCACCTCCTAGTCTTATGTAGGCTGTGGATTCACAACTCCACCCATCAGATACTCATTGCAGTCTAATTATGCACAACCCTGAGGATTGAGAAAAGCTTTACACACCTTCTGCATAATGTTGTGACAAATATTACTTGCTGAGACATTTGTTGGGATGTATTTTATTGTATGATTGCCAAGAGGCTGCAGTCTACAAGGCTTTTCAGTCTGATATTGAAGAATGCATATAGCTCAGAATGTATTGGACACATGTCATTGGTTGACAGTGCTTACTCCACTACAAATCGCACAATCCCATTTGTATGGGTGGTTTTAAAATTTCCCTGGGTTTTAGCTTTAATTGCACAGTGATTGGACAGTCCCAGTTGTAACGTGTGGTCAGCTTTGGTCTATTGAAGGACGTAGTGTATTTGAGAGAAACTGCAATACTAAGTTTCTATTCTCATTTTCTTGTGATCAGTGATCTAACCACAGTAAACTGAAACCTGTTTTGTTGCTGAGAGTCACTGAGGGCTCATTTACACTTGCGTCAACTTTAACACACAATAACCTCTTTAGAACCGTCTGCCCGCTTTAAACTGCAGACGGGCAGCTCCTAAAGGCACCGCGACGCACCTTTTACCGCTTTTGGGTACAGGGCGCGCACGTGCCGCGTTTGGGTACAGGGCGCGCACGTGCCGCGTTTGGGTACAGGACTCGCACGTGCCCCCTTTACCTCTTCCCGGTACAGGGCACACATGTGCGCCCCCCTTTGCCTCTTCCGGGTACAGGCGTGGTCTCATGCCCCTCCTTTTACCTCTTCCGGATACAGGACGCGGTCTCGTGCCCCCCCTTTTACCTCTTCCGGATACAGGACGCGGTCTCGTGCCCCCCCTTTTACCTCTTCCGGATACAGGACGCGGTCTCATGCCCCTCCTTTTACCTCTTCCGGATACAGGACGCGGTCTCGTGCCCCCCATTTTACCTCTTCCGGGTACAGGACGCGGTCTCGTGCCCCCCCTTTTTACCTCTTCCGGGTACAGGACGTGGTCTCGTGCACTCCCCGTTTTACCTCTTCCGGGTACAGAGCACGAAGATTTTTAGCTCAGTAGTAACCCCCCAGCTCTGCTGATTCTCCTTTCTCTCTCTGGTTCCCACTTAACTCCCACTATATTGTTCTCACTGCGCATCGCTTGTGACATTTTCCTGCTCCGGTCTGCTAGCTGATCCTGCTCCGCACCTCCACCATGTGTGCCCTCTGCTAGTTGCTTCACTCAAGTCTGGAACCTGCTCCCCTTTCTGCTGCTCCACGCTGCACACCAGATTTGATATCTGCACCAGACACTCCCACTACATATGTAGTCCCAAGGGAGGGGGCGAGCACACTGACTAACCCCCAGCCAGAACACCTCGGATGATGGGGGCAAGCTTACTGAGGAGAAACCGGAAGTGAGAAATTCACACAAAGAAAAAAAACATTTTAGAAGGGAAATTGAAGGAAAAAATAAGTGAACCAACAATGCACTAGCTTAAAGGATCCTATTTAGGAAATAAAAACAAACTTTTACACCTCTTTAAGCAGAGAAAGATTAGGTTCCCTCCCTGGACTAGCAGAGCATATTTAGCAGTTTACTTGAAATTCAGCTTTCATAATCATTGCTCCTTGCAGCTCCATATGACATAAGTCCAGAGGCACCCCACCTTTCTTTTCCATGTTCACAGCTCTGCAAGTGTCGGGTGATTTGTAACTTTGTTTTCTGGGAAAGAAAAAGCAAAGCGTTGGCCTCAGTCACACTTGTGCAGCGTAAATTTTGTTATGTTCAGATGGTTGTGAAATCATTTCGGAAGAAGTGGCATCTCAGTCTGTGTTACATAATAAACTAATGCTTGTGACACCCTGGGACTTCCTAAAAAAAAAATTACATGGTCTCTGATTAAAGTGAATCTGTGTTCAATGCATGACTTGTTCACAACAAAGTACAACCAGCCTCTGGAAGTTTAAAGTAGAAGTCCTGGCTATTCCTTACTATGCTTAAACCTGCTCCCACCCCCTTCTAAATCCTATTCTATCTACCCTGTGGAACTGGGGTCTCTGAACTTTCTAAACAAGGCACCAGTTTACTGTCCTTCAGACATGAGGGGGGTGGCGGCAGACTGTAGCCATTGGGAGTAGAAAAGGTCTGGGCATTAGGAAAAAAAATATCTTTGGTGTCAGGGGGAGAAATTGCGCCCCATCATTGGTGTAATTGGGCCCAATCGGTGTCGGTGGGAGAAATCGTGCCCCATTATTGCTGTCGGTGGGTAAAATCGTGCCCCATTGTTGCCAGTGGGAAAAATTGTGCCCCTATTGTTGGTGTCATTGGGAGAAATTGTGCCCCTTCGTTGGGTTCAGTGGATGAAATATTGCCCAAAGGTCTGGATAAAAGCAAGCAAAGAGCTGTATCTCTCTCCCTCCTCACTGTACAAATTGCTATCAATCAAAATCTGTGGCCAGAAAGTGGGGGGCAAGCCAAAGCTGTACTGTCTGTGCCAATGGATGCAGACGAGGCGGTTCAGGAGTGAGTCCGCACGCATTCCCTATGGGGGCACTTGCCAAAAGAGGAGTCATGGCTTCTCTGTGAAATTGTATTCATCCATAATGGTCCTCTTTAAGGCCGTGTGTTTTTTTTTTTTCTCTCGTTTTTTTAGGGCTGTATTGTTTGGACAAATCATACAGTTGCATATACAGATCTGTAATACCGCAATGTGTTAAATTGGAATATGTTATAGTTAAGTGCAGTAAATGAATGTATGTGTGTGTGTGTATACGCATGTATGCTTGAGCATGTACATACAAAGGCTGGCCTGCAGTCGTCGGGTGTGCAGGTAACCAGAATTCCTACTGAATTGGGCTTGTTTGTCTGCAGGTCTTCTTTTGAAGGGAATCAAAGGATTTGGAAATGCTAGACTCTGGGTGCAACGCAATTTATAAAACTCTTAAAGTTAATCATTTAGGGGCCAGCTGATTTGCATTGCGTTTTTTTTTTTTTTTACCAAAAATATGTAGAAGAATACGTATCGGCCTAAACCGATGGATGTGTGTGTGTGTATATGCAATAAATATATATATATATATAATTATACACATACTTTTGGGGGATATTTATTATAGTAAAAAATATTATTATTTTTTTTTCAAAATTGTCGCTATATTTTTGTTTATAGCACAAAAAATAAAAACCGAAGAGGTAATCAAATACCACCAAAAGAAAGCTCTATTTGTGGGGGGAAAAAAGGACATAAATTTTGTTTGGGAGCCACATTGCATGACCGCGCAATTGTCAGTTAAAGCGACTCAGTGCTGAATCACAAAAAGTGGCCTGGTCTTTGACCAGCGTAATGGTCCAGGGCTTAAGTAGTTAAAAAAGGGCCTGACCCCCTGTGGCAAAAGTGCACTGAATTAAATAATTGATAGTGTTTGACAAGAGACTAAGTGCCCTGTTTTAACTGGTGCTAGTCAGTGACAGGACCTGTTTGTTAAAGAGTTTCCAATTTGTGTAACACACAGATGACATCTTTTGTCATATCTGGTGTTGGATATTCCAGTATATGACTGACCAAAAACACTACATGTATGACGGCTTCTGGATTTCCCCTTGGACTTTTACACTGAACTTTGACCCATCCAGTATCCAATTAGTCTTCAACATTGGAAAATCTAGATTGGGGATCTTAAACTCTATCTGAGGACCCAAAATAAGAAAAGTGTTACTATACTAAGACCCAAGAAATTTACTAGTGCCAGAAAACTCCATAACAAAACACATAATGTGCTGTAGATACGCTCTCCATTGTTTGTTTAGATTTTAGATTGAGAAACAATCTGGAAGGGCCCAACTGAGATCTGGAGGCTCCTGGACACAGTGAAATATAAGTTTAGTGTCACTTTAGTATCTCAAGAGGTTCAACTAGATTCTCTTCTATTGGGCTACAAAACGCCCCATTATGGTATGGAGGCGAGAAGAGAAGGATGTCCAGCAGGGGAGAACTCAGCCAGAGCTAACAGAACTGTTAGCCAGGCAGCTAGCATTTTTCCAGAAGCTGGCAGCAGTTGCAGCCTTCGTTTTTTCACCTTGCACATATGTTACAACCTGTCCTGGAATTATGAGGGCGCATTTGAGATCCTGACACCTACTCTGTCTTTTAATTTTTTCCTTTCTAAATGATGTGCATACCGATCCGTCTAGACTAAATGTGGGGGGGGGGGGGGTATAATGACATTGTTGGGGGGTTTTGTTTGGACAGGGGCAGAATGTAGGCCGTGTGTTTTTCATCAGGGCCTCTTATACAGTGACTGCATGTTCTGGCTGACGTGAGAGAGAATCCATATTTCAGAAGCTGCTCCTCAGACTGAGCCTTGCACTGTATACTTTACAGTTTGAGACTTTTATCCTGTTTACCGTCGTCAGCCGTTTTCCCTTTTGGAAACATTTTTAATTTAAGGTGTAATTAGAATACCACGCCTGTTTGCTGTGTTTTCCCTTTGCGCTTTTCTGTAACAATTTTTGGCTCTTGACACCTTAAAAACAAAGCGGTTCTTTCCCCCATTTAATGTATGGAAGGTGGGACTGAGGGAAATGCGTAAGCTTTTTATTGCCTGCTTCCTTTTGAAAAACACCCATGAAGGATTCTTTTTAATTAAAGCAATTCTCTTTCTTTTTTTTTTTTTTTTAATAAGTCGTATACAAATGCATGCAGTGTAGCTAGTACTTTAATTGTACGTGGCTTGCGCTAATTTGTGTTTTTGTCCTCCTAGGAAATATTTTTCTGAAATTCAAGATGTTTATTGACTTGGATTTCAAGGGTCAGTATTCAGTGTGATAAGTATTCTATTCCAGTAGGGATTTGGTGAATTCTTGACCCTAAATAGTACTTTAGGATTTCCTGTATGAGTTTGTGTGTACATGGGTGGGCTGCCCAACCCCCACTAAAAGGGGAACAGTATTGTCTTCCTGTTAAGGACACTTTGTGTATGTATCCTAGTTTTGTGCTGACTAATCTTGGTATTTATAGGGTATTTGGTTTCCTCAAGCCTACAGCTCAGTTATTTTAGGAATGACACTTGGAGATTCCTAGCCTTAGGCAATATGTGCAATGATGGAAAATGCTTTTGTTTGGCCATATAATTTATGTAATTAATTTATGTATATGAGTGCAATTATTGAAGTTGAAAATATTCCTTCAGAGCCACAAAGGATATAATTCTACTTTGTGTGTATCAAATGCGTTTGGAACCCCAGATATTGCCATGGAGCGGTGGCTTTATTACTAAGAATTTAAATACAGTTGCCCCTGGGATTGTTTTAGGAGGCCACACAAGCTATATATAAAAGTTAAAGCCAAGTTCCACCCAAAAGTGGAACGTCCGCTCATTTGTCTCCTCCTTCTCTCCGGTGCCACATTTGGTACCTTTAAGGGGGGGGGGGGGTGTGTATGGAGTGGATACCTGTCCCCACCTCTGGTAGTCTGGGCTGCTGCGAATTACATCACAGCTCGGCTTCTACCTTCTCTTTACCCTGCTGCCAGACCAGTAGGAAAGCGCAGCGGTGCCTCGCGCATGCGCAGTATGGACCCGACGTGAAGCCGTAATGCTACACTGCCGGGTTGCTATACTGCCGTAACGGTGGCAGCTGCACCACCACCATTCTGTCCAGCGGTGCCCACATTGCTGGACTCCAGAACAGATAAGTTTCCTATTATTAAAAGTCGGCAGCTGCAGTATGTGTAGATGCTGGCTTTTAATTCATGCAGGGTACGGCGGACCTATTCTTTAATCACTTTATTCAAAACATAAAGTTATTTAACATTTGTGATGAACCCTTTTTATTATATATTCCGTGCCTTTTTTCTGTGTTGTGCCTATGCAGAGCAGTGGAAGGGGCCCAACCACTAAGACTGCCATCAGAAAACCATGGGGGGGGGGGGGGGGGTGGAGACAAGACCAGACACTGCACAAAGACCAGACACTGCACAAAGACTGACATCAGGAGTGAGCAGTCTTTATTACAGGAAGCTCCTGCACAGAGGTAAAGTTTCACAGTGGATTGGAGAACTGGAAGAAATACACCAAGATTCAAGGAAGAATACACCGGCCTGTTTTGTTTAGACATTATTTGCTTATTTTGAGATTCGGCTGTAAGATTAGACACAAAATATGGCACTTGCTTCAAGTGTTATTTCATGATTCTGACCGCCTATATATTAGAGCTTTGCTTAGAAGTTGGATCACAATTCTCATGGCGTAACATCTTTTTACATTAAAAAACTTGGGCTAACTTTACTGCTTTTTATTCATTGAAGTGTATACATTTTTATTTTTTTTCCCCAAAAATTGCGTTTAAAAGACCACTGCAAATGCAGTGTGACAAAATATTGCAACAATCGCCATTTTAGCCTTAAGTTTTCTGTATGTGTGTGTGTATGTATATATATATATATATATATATATATATATATATATATATATATATATATATATATATATATATATATATATATATATATAAAATGTTTGGGGGTTCCATGTAATTTTCTAGCAAAAAATTATGATTTTTAACTTTGTAAGAAACAAGTGTCAGGAAAAGGTTAGACTTAAGTGGTTAAACTTACAGCATTTACACACAGAAGTTTATCCCTTTGATCTAAGACGGAAGAGTTAAATAAAGGAAGAGCGAAGGAGAGCGGGACTTTAAATGAAGTGTGTGCTGGAAAAGCTTGAAATGGTAAAGGATGATTGAAGTAAATTATGATCATTTAATACTTTCATATAATGTATCGTACATAACTATATTACATTATTGAAGAAGATCATAATTATACAGTATTAAATGCTAGATTCAAATTCATGTCAACAAAGATAAGGTTTAACATACATAAAGTTTTATGGAAAGCTTAAAACAATTCAGAACAAAAATCTGGATATACAGTCACAAAATGCAATATGGGGTATTGTAGTAACATATAGTTGGAGCATGAAGTTAGCTCTACGCGTTTCACGACTTTAAGTCGCTCATCAGAAGCAAAGATGCATTGTGTTTCTGTAAAGACAAAAGCACTATTTAGGCTGGTTCAGGGCAACTGACATTCTGGCTATGGGTGTTGTCTTGTCCCTGCCCCCTGCTGGCTTTGCTCATGTCCGGGGGCTGTGATGCACACTACCTACCTACCCCTCTCTCACGCCATTTTGATGTGTGGGCGGGCACTGCGCATCGACGACACGCCCTCTTCGCCGCACATGGAGCTTGTCTACTTGTGGCGTCTATGGCAGCTACGAGAAATGTGGGTTGCCATTGGCGCCAAACCACCCGGCGGCTCCTCCACTTTGTGGTGGGCGCCTCTCATCCTCATTGCCTCGCGTGCGTGACGTAGGCAGGGTGTTTCGGACAGCGGCGCCGCCGCCTTTGGATGTTTCAGGCATTCGGCTCATTGCACTTCATAGCATACACACATCATTATTGACCCTACAGGTAACCTTTTCCTCATTTTCCACATTAGTTTTCTTCACTGACACACACCCAGCTTCACACCTATTCCTTCCACTTTTTATGCACCTCTTCTCCTTCTTTTCCTTTCAAACACTAATTGTCCAGTAATTTTGTACTTCTCACCTGCAGTCATTATCCTGACCCAAGTCCATATATTACTTCCTGCCTGATGCCTGTCCATCCTGTCCATTTCAGGCATTCGGCTCATTGCACTTCACAGCATACACGCATCATTATTGACTCTACAGGTAACTTTTTTCCTCATTTTCCATATTAGTTTTTCTCACTGACATGCACTCAGCTTTACACTAATTTCTTCTCTTTTTATGCACCTCTTTTCCCCCTTCTCTTTTTCTTTCTCCTTCTCCCTTTTTTTTCCTTTTCCTTTTAAACACCAATTGTCCAGTAATTTGCACTTCACTCTCTTCTCACTTGCAGTCATTATCTTGACTTAAGTCCATATATTATTTTCTGCCTGATGCCTGTCCATCCTGGGTGTGCGCCTCTGTGTGTGGGGAGCCGTCTGCCGTTCAGCACCCTGCCTCAGTCCCTGGCAGGATCTACGCCTACTGGGGTTTGGTTGGGCTCGACTTCCATGCCAGCTGCATGGGAATACCCCGGTAAGTACCAACTGGGACTTTGATTGCTCACAGTCCCCAGAATGTCAGATGCCCTGAACCAGCCTAAATTGTGCTTTTAGGAAGTTACAATGTTTCTACTTATCTACTAGCACAGACAATGTTGTGAGGGGGGGTTAAATTGAGATTGCTATTATTATTTTTTAAGGATTAATTGTGCAGCTCTACTATAAATTAAATATATACTCCCTTTGCACCCAGGGCTTTTCATGATTGGCAGATAGATTTAAGGGGTATCTAAACCTAAAAAACCAAACCGTAATCTGTATTCAGTTTACAAGTCCTTAAATCAGGAGTTCTCAACCTGGGGGTCGGGACCCCCTCGGGGGTCAAATGATGATTTGCCAGGGGTCACTAAATCCTGTTCCTGAAGCCTGCACTGCTCTCCCAGCCTTTTTGCAGCCGCACAGCTGGGCTGTTCCTGGAGCCCGCGGCTGCCCATTCAGTTCACAGCATGGCTGGGGGGCAGAGACTAGATTTCAGCTGACTGGTGAGGAATGTGAAGTGGGAGGGGCTGGAGCAGACCCTATCCTGATTTTGGCATTAGTGTTACTGCTACGAGACACCACAAAGTCGGAGACACAGTGAGTAACACTACCTGTGATTATAGATGCCATTAAAAGTCCCCACTACAGTTCTCAGATCAGCAGAAGACCTTGATCAAGAGCACCCAAGTTGGCCAATCAGAACTCCCCACCAGCATTGCTACTCATTTCAACTCCCCACCAGCACTGCCACTCATCCCATTCCCCCTACCAGCCCACCAAGGGGTAAGAGAAGGAATAAAAATAAAGAATACATGGAAGGGAGAAGAAAAGAGGGGGAGGAACAAAGAAAAACCGAGAGAAAGAATAAGAGAAAAAAACAAATGTGGCTAGAAAGAGGGATAAAAAAAAAGAAAGAAATTAGGATAGAGATAAAAGGGAAAGAAAGGAAAACAAAGAGAGTGGTACATCCTAAAATGTACCATAAGGGGTTTTAATAGCATATGAGTGGAAGGGACTCAGGGAGCGCTAAATGTCCATGGGTTAGGGGTGCAAATTACTTGTCTTGGCGTGGGTGCTGACAACCCACACTTCAAAAATTATTTTACTGTTGGGGGTCCCCACAACTTGGGAAATGTTATCAAGGGGTCACGGCACTAGTAGGTTGAGAACCACTGCCTTAAATAGATGGGTACATTTTTTTTTTTTTATACGAATCCTGTGAATAACCCACTTTCCCTGGGTGGCTATGCACAATTATTCACAGCTTCTATGGAAGTATCCACTGTAGTCACCCAGGCATGTCCCCCTTTTGTTCAAAATAAGGCTCTTTTTAAAAAAATATTTGGAATGCCAATGAAAGCAAGAGGAGAGGCACCAGGAAAGGCAAAATACAAGCAATAAAATCGCACTAAACTTCAGCTTTAGGAGACTGGTGTTGACACATGCTGTAATAGTTCAACCTAAATTGAAATAACAGGTTGAACGGACTCCTTGATATTGGCCCGAGTTGCTACTAGACAAAAGGGGGTTTCTTGGAAGGGGTGGTAAAGTAAAATGGTCACCCAAACTGTTTGAGCTCTCCTCTTCTAGATCCGTGTGCTTATTGGAAAGTGATTTCTTTTTTGTGCACATAGTCTTCAACTGATCCATCCACAAAGGATAGCTATTGCATTACATCAGCTTTAGCCAGCCAAATGCTGTGCTGGAGGAGAGTAGAATCTGATTAGGATATTAGGCCTTGCACAGCTTGGTACTAAACAGTTTTCCACCCGGACTTTGAATTTTCTATTGGTGATCATTTTTTTTTTTTTTTTTTTGCAGTTTTTCCGAGTTTGACATATGTTTTCCTTTTGATGCAATTTTTCCATTTAGTAACACAATCTTTCCCAGACTTGAGACAACACTGCTGGAAATACAGCACATGATGTACATTGCTATTACAAAGTATTGTACGAGGGACACTGCTTCTCACAAGCCAACAGCCTTCAGTTGCCTCCATTTAAAGGATTAGTTCACCTTTAGTAATATGTTACAGCTGTTTTCAGTGTGTATAACATGTTACTAAAGCAGCAGCTGCCCTCATTGTGATAGCAGGTAGGGGAGCCTCTACCTGTACCTGCTGTCACTATTTAAAAACCACACAGCAGTGTGGTGCTCTGTTCACACAACCGCATCAATTATTCAGAGTTCTGTGAATGAAGTCCAAGTCCTGTCTGTCACTGTGGCAGATAGCTTGTAGTTCTAAGTGAACTGGGAGGACACTGTTGAGCCTGAGCTTTTTTTTTTTTTTTTTCATGCTCTTCGGTGTCTGTCTATATGGGAGGTACAGGCAGACAGTGTACTGAGAGTCTGCAGATGCCTGACATTGCACCTGTGATCTGCTGATCGCAAATGTAATGCTCCTAAGAAAAAACAAAAAGTGAATTTATCTTTTTATGGGCATGATTTAGGCTTGCTTTTTATTTTTTTTACATAATCTGTGATTTTTAAAAAGGCGGTGTTTGAAATTTTAAAATACAACGGCAGTTTGAAAGTGTCCCTTTATTTACATAGTCGGGTTGAAAAAACACACGGGTTCAGCCAAAAAATAAAAATCCCATATACTCAATTTTTCACCCACAGTGAGTTGATCCCAGTGAAAGGCGAAAAACCCCAGCAAAGCATGATGCAATTTGCTACAGCAGGGGAAAAAAATTCCTTCCTGATCCCCCCCCAAAGAGGCAATTGGAGTTTCCCACAATCAACTTTACCTATAAATGACAGTACCCAGTTATATTGTGTACATTAAGGAAAGAATCCAGGCCAGAACCACCTCTGGAGGGAGCCTATTACACATTTTCGCAGATGGGGTCATTAAAGCGGTTCTCCACCCTAAAGTGGAGTCCCGCTGATCGGAACCCTCCCCCCCTCCGGTGTCACATTTGACACCTTTCAGGGGGGAGGGGGGTGCAGATACCTGTCTAAAGACAGGTATTTGCACCCACTTCCGGCCCGGCATTCACGGGCAAAAGATGGGCATTCCGTCACATCCCGTCGCCCCCCCCGTTGTGTGCTGGGAAGACTCGGCTCCCAGCACACAGCGGGAGCCAATCGGCGAGCGCGGTGCGACTCGCGCATGCGCCGTAGGGAACCGGGCAGTGAAGCCGCAGAGTTTCACTTACTGGTTCCCTCAGCGTGGATGGCGGGGGGAGCAGCAGAGAGACGAGCGATCGCTCATCCTCTGCTGCGATCGGCGCTGGATTCCAGGACAGGTAAGTGTCCTAATATTAAAAGTCAGCAGCTGCAGTATTTGTAGCTGCTGGCTTTTAATATTATTTTCCCATGGCACATCCGCTTTAATGGCTGTTTTTCCATAGGTTGACGGCTTACCATTAAAGGGGTTGTAAAGGTTTGTTTATTTTCTAAATGGGTTCCTTTTAAGCTTGTGCATTGGTGGTTCACTTACCTTTTCCTTTGATTTCCCTTCTAAATGTTTTTTTTTTCTTTGTCTGAATTTCTCACTTCCTGTTCCTCCTCGGTAAGCTTTCCACCATCATCCGAGACGTTCTGGCTGGGGGTTAGTCAGCCAGAACAGCTTACTGAGGAGGATCAGGAAGTGAGAAATTCAGACAAAAAAACAAAGGGAAAAAAAAACATTTAGAAGGGAAATGGAAGGAAAAGGTAAGTGAACCAACAATGCACTAGCTTAAAGGAACCTATTTAGAAAATAAACAACAAACCTTTAAAACCCTTTTAAAGACAATTTGCATTTATGTATGTGCGTTATCACGCGCTACTTTTTTTTTGTCAGTGTCCACTAATTTCCTATAGGTCCATAATGTGTGTCCATTAAACAAAAAAGGATCTGCCCCCCCCCCCCCCCCCCTCTGCATTCTTCTGCTAGTTAATCTATTATTATCCATTTATTTTATGTTGTCAAGAGATGGTAGGCTGATTTAACAAGACTTGTGTCCATCCAGATCTAAAATATCTATTCTAAAATCTCGATTTATAATCTCCGAGACCTCAAAAATTTATGGTTGGACACCATTTTGCATGTAAATGAGATTACAAAAAATGCTAGGGGACGTTTGCTGTTTACATAATGAGAAAAAGTCCCAATTACAATTTTAGGAAAAGCATTTTACTAACTGTGGCAACCCCCTGGTGTTTTTACAAAGGCATTTCCTCTAACTTCAGGTTTTAACTCTATATTATATACTGGAAACCAGAAACATGTAAAAGTATATCTAAGGGCATTTTTGTTTTATTTTGGATGGAGTAGTGACTGGTTAAAACTGTTCCATTCAAGATAATTTATTTTTATTTTTGCTTACCATCTTGTAGACACAACAAAAAGAGAGGAAGTTTCTCCAAAGTAAAGCTGGTCGGTCATATTGGTGTTTTTTTTGTTTTTTGTTTTGTTTTGTTCAGTCAGCAGGTCAAAAAAATAATGGATTCCCCCATCCTCACAAGTGAGGAGGTTGGAGGAATCCCCCGCTTGATCGACAAAAGTTGGTCTTACAACCAGACAATTTTCAGTCCATCTCTGGGCAGCTTAAGGTATTCGCCTTTGTCAGTTTTTGGAAAAATTTGTGTCCCTTCGGAAGATTTTCCCTCTATTCCTGTTCTGATGACCACTCTAAGTTTTGGTTATTCCCCACTTGCAGCCTTTGTGGTCATCACGGCAGTAGGAGTGAATCGCCCCAATGTGGACACGGCAACGATAAAAGTTGGAACCCATCACGTTTGTGTGTGTGTGTATGTATAGAGAGAAAGATGTAGATGTATATATTAATACTACTGTACAGACTATTACAAGTGGCTCTGCCTTGTGCTAGCCATAGACTTAGGGGCAACCAGTCTTCATGCATGATCATTTCAGCCAAATGAACACCCACTGTGGGATATTATGTGGCATAATATTACAACCCTAATTTCTGAAAACTTTGGAATGCTGTGTATAAGCTACATAAAAACAGAATGCAATGACTTTCCAATTTTGTAAATCCATATTCGCTATACAAAATAGAAAACGCATCAAATGCCTAAAACTGAGAAAATGTACCGTTTTAGGAAAAAAATAAGGTCAGTTTGAAATTGATGGCAGCAATATGTCTTAAAGTTGGAACAGGGCAAAAAAAATGGTAAAGTGGTACAAACAAGGAAAGGCTGGAAGAACATTTTGCAGTTAATTGAAAAGCTCTGTCTAAATATTGTCAAACCATTTCAAAGTAATGTTCAACATAAAGTTGCGAAGACCTTGAATATATCATCATCTGCACTACAAAGAGCTTTAAGATTCCGTGAATCTGTAGATATCTCTGCGCGAGAGATCGCACACAAGGGACAAGGCCCTCAGGTGGCACTGCATTAAAAACAGACATGATTCTGTGATGGACATCACTGCATGGGTTCAGGAATACTTCCACAAAATTGCTGTGAACACAGTTTGCCGTACTTTCCAAAAATGCAAATTCAAGCTCTATCATACAAAAAAGCAGCCATATCTGGACACTGCCACCTTTGGGCCAAAGCTAATTTTTAATGGACTTTTGGAAAGTGGTCAGACAAATCTAAATTTGACTTTCTTTTTGACTCCGCATCCTCCAGACTAGGGCTGGGGGAAAAAACTATTTGCATCTTGAATCAAGCTGTGAGGGCAAATCGATTCAGATTTTGACCAAATACATTTTTTTATTTTGATTTTTTTTCCATAGTACCGAAGCTCCGCGGACTAAGCCGAAGCTGCGCCTAAAACTACTGCTCGCAGTTTGCCGCGATCCTGGAAAAAAGGGCCGGACACCGCTCGCGGACTTTTCCCAGGATCGCGGCAGGATTTTTTAGGCAAGGCCGTGGCTTTGGCGTAGTCCGCTGCCTTTTTTCCCAGGATCGCGGGGGACTAGGTCGAAGCCGCGGCCTCACCTAAAAACCTAGGACCGGTGTGGTGTCCATCAGGAAAAAAAACTTGATTCGAATCGTGAATCGATGTTTTTTGGTGGGGGCTAAAATCACCCAGCTCTACTCCAGACTAAAGAGTTCAGAAGCCTGCATTTCTGATGGCGTGGGGGTGCATTGGTGTGTATCGAACCGGCAGCTTGTACACCTGGAAATGCACCATCAATGCTGAGCGATTTATATATTTAGGTTTTAGATCCAGACAATGGGGGTTATTTACGAATGTAGAAACCACTTTGCATCACAAGTGCAAAGTGCACTTGAAATTGCACTTGAAAGTGCAGTCCCTGTAGATCCGAGGGAGACATGCAAGGGAAAAAAAAAAAAAAAACGCATTTTAGCTTGCACATGATTGGATGATAAAATCATCAGAGCTTCCCCTCATTTCAGATCTACCCCTCAGATTTAAAGTGACTGCACTTCCCAGTGCAATTTCAAGTGCACTTTGCACTTGTAGTTTGCACTTTTAGTGCAAAGTGGATTTGCATTTCGATGGCATTGCATATCTCAGCAGGACAATGCTAAACTGCATAAAGCATCTATGAGAAAAGTGTGGCTTCATAGTAGTAAAGTCCAGGTGCTTAACTGGCCTGCCTGCAGTCCAGACCTTTCACCAATTGCAAATATTTGGCGCATCTTGAAACAAAATATTTGACAAAGACAATCCAGGACTGATGAGCAAATGGAATCCTATTCTATCCTATTGGGCAAAGACGAGACAACCTTCCTCTCCCAAAGCCCCAGGAACTGGTCTCCTCTGTACCCAGATGTTTACAAAAGTGTTCCTATGCTACACTGTGGTAAACATAGCCCTGTCCCAACTATTTTGAGACATGTTGCTGCTGTCCATTTCAACATGACCATGTTTTCTTAAACTGGCAATTTTTCTCAGTTTTTAAATATTTTTTATGTTTTCTATTTTTATGAATAAAAATGGGTTCAATCATTGCATTCTGTTTTTATGTATATTTTACACCGTGCCACAACTATGAGATAGGAGCTGTATACTTCCACTGGCATTTTTGCTGTGTACACACACCCACCCACACCTGTTGGCTCTATAAATTCCTGGTCATAAACCTGTCTTCAATATTCCCAACAGTTTGCGTAGTGCTTTTCAAAATAGTTCAATACAAGAGAATTCAGAGAACCGTGTTTGTGAGAGCAAATGGTTTAAAAATGCAATGCTGAAGAACTGTTTACTTTTTTTTACCTTTTTTGTTTTTGTAACATTTTGTCTTTGTTTTTATTCTTCTTTTTTTGGGGGCAACTTTGTGTTGTAAATTTTTCTGTAGCAAAAGTTTGCACTTAAAACAAAATACCCGCTCACACACTTACAAATGGTTGAATGTTGGATGGACTATTTAGGATTTAATTGGCGAGAGAGGTTAATTATTCACATTTAATTAGTCTCTGGTTTTGTTAAGCATTGTGCAATCAATGAATTTGCTTTTTAGGGATTGACAGTGTGCCAGTAAGCAAGTGTAAGAAAATATGAGAGATTTCATCTTTGAGCAAATTCCACTGCAGAGTAACTCACAAAGACTCCATTTAGAACTTTTGTGAACCATTTGTCAATCGGTCAGATTCAAGAACAAAGACTGCACCCCGTTTAGAGTTAATCTGTCGTCTGCACAAAAAAAAAACAGTAGAAAGCATTATCTGTATTTTGTGCCAATTTGTTGGCCTGCATTAACTTGCATGTTATGTAGTGACCTATGTTCCGTTCACCATGGAGGCAAGCACATGTCCTCTGAGAGTTAATGATTGTCGGGTCCATCGGATTTTTGTTGGCATTAACAGGAAATGTATACAGAAAATGTGTAAGCTGCCATCGCTGAATGCATGCTTTAAAACTACTTGCATGGGCGTTGTATTACTCCATAGGCTTCCCTGTCTTGAGTCACTGATTATCCTCTGACCTCTCAATCTGCATGCTTAAAGGGGAGTTCCAGGCAGCTACAAAAAGTATAGCTTTTAATAAACAGACACTTGCCTGTTCCACGGTCCAGTGATGCGGCCGCACAGAGCATCCCTCCTTTCCCTGCGTCTCTTCTTGGCACCTCCATTCACGTTCTGGTCACCCGGCCGTTACCGTTTTCGGCTTCATGGCCGGACATGCACTGCGCAAGTCGCGATGCACTCCCGGAATGGACAGGCGATCTCCTGGGACCTGTCGCGTGTCCCAGGAGATCGCCTAGAGGGAGGAGCCGCCTAGAGGCAGAGGAGGAGTAACCTAGGCGGTCCCTAGGTGGAAGTAGGACAGGAAGTCCCACTCCTACCGAAGTCCCCGCTCCCCCCCAAAAAAATGACATGCCAAATGTGGCATGTAAGTGGCGAAGAGTGCTTAAAGCGTTGGTTTCACTTTCGGGTGGAACGCCACTTTGAGATCAGTGTCTCAGAGGCTATGGAGTCCAAATACAGGCTGCTAGCATTTACAGAAGAGGCCAACAATATTTCCTCTATTTCCTAATGTGTACAGTATGTAAATTCTAAAGGGCTGTACATACAAACTGACTATCAGGCGACATCAACCATTATACTAGAAACTGGCCAACATTTGGCCGGTGTGTATGCCACCTGGTCCTACAGAAGCCTGTTGAAGGGGCATGACTGAAAAATCTGCCGATCGGCATCCGTTTTGTTATATCTTTTTTTTTTTCAGGGTTTGACAAATTTGCTTGGAATGTAGGAGCCAGCTAAAAAAGTTAAAAGCCAGAAAACGCGCCCCGTCAAGCTCGCGCGCAGAAGCAAACGCATACCTGAGTAGCGCCTGCATATGTAAATGGTATTCAAACCACACATTCGAGGTATCGCCAAGATCGTTAGAGCGAGAGCAATAATTCTAGCCCTAGACCTCTGTAACGCAAAACATGCAACCTGTAGAAATTTTTAAACGTTGCCTATGGAGATTTTAAAGGATAAAAGTTTGTGTACCTTTACAACCCCTTTAAAGTAGTGGAGATTTTAGTTTTGGATAGGGGAGAGGGATTAGAATGCTTGTCAGTTTTCTATGCCCCCAATAGGGAGATTCACCCTCTCCGTTTGTCTTGTTTACCATTATCATTGAACGTACCCTCTAATTCTGGGTTGTTCGCAGAAAAATAGGGGAGAAACCTTCCTATGTGGACACTAGTTCTGGTCTCTCTCACTTTCTGTTTGGCTATGGGACAGGAAGTGAAGGGCAATCTCTGCAATGGGACACAGGTAAGAAAAAAAAAATGTGACGTGTTATAGCCCTCCCTTACTTTTGCCTATAGTTCTACTTTAAGCTTTGACCACAAAAAAAAAATGCCTGCAAGCCAATTGGTTCTCTGCATAGCTGCACCTGATTTTGCCCACTCCGGGTTTAGTAAATCAACCCCAATGTGTCATGGTGATCTGATCATCAGGTGAAAATTAAAGTATTAAAAAAAAAAAAAAAATACAGAAGAATTGGTGAAGACGCCATATCGAAGGACTGTTAAGCAGATGTTGAAGTTTAAAGTGTAAGTCCACCCAAACACTAAAATCCCTGCCTCTACAGACATTCACGATCTAACACTAACCTATCTAGCCCTGTAAAGAAGAATTCGATATACATAACTTTGTTGAAGCCGATCTGATCTCCAATGGAGGAAGCTCTGGAGTGGACACAGCCGACAATGGCTCTGAAATGAATGGGGAGTGACGTCATCAATAGACTTTGTATGGAGCTTCCATTGTCGGCTGTGTCCTCTGCACCTGCCTCCACAGTGAAGCTGCATTTGACAGCTCAGTGCGGAATCGGGTCAGATCCGCTTCAAAAAAGGTATGTATAGCGATTTCTTCTTTTCATGGCTAGATAGGTTAGTGTTCATGGGTGTCTGTAGATGCAGGGATTTTAGTGTTGGGTTAGACTTCTACTTTAATCTTTTTGTGTTTTTTGCCTTCTCGGGTTCTTACTTTCCCCCTTCATCAAAATGCTATTGAAACCCATTTAATAAAACCTCTGTTTTCATCATATACCCTTTTTTTAAACCCAGCGATGTCATCCCTGAATCTGTGCTTCTCTATGCAATGCTGGTAGTTTATGGCTAGTTGGGAGGGCCAACAGAATTCTGTGCATAGCGTCTAAAAATATAGCACCCTGCTATGATACTTCTCCGGAGCATTCAGTCCCAAGAGTGAGCTGGCTCTTAGACAGAGTTATGTAAATATCAACATGTCACGATGGGTAGATAGTCTGGAGGAGTGGTCGTTCTATGGTTGGTTGGATATATTTTGCATGCAGACCACATTCCAGAACATCTACATGTAATGCTGAGCCTCCATACTTTGAAACAACTGAAATCCAGTAAAAGAAGGGTGACAGATCAGAGATAGTAAGGCTGGAGAGTAAAGCCTTAGATAATGCTGGACTGATGCAAGCCAGGAAATGAGGCACGCTCTGATTTGACGCAGCTTCTAATGCACACTGTGAGAACTTTTAAATCTGTTGTAAAACACCTGGACATTTTTTTTTCTTCCTGCAAGGTAGTCATGTGCTAGTATGCATACTAGCACATCATGTGAAACTTGCCTGGAAACAGCTGTTCCAGCATCGCAATGCCAGCACTCTTGCCGTTAACATTTTCACCCATCTTGCTTCCGGGTTCGTGGGCTCTGGCTCTGTGATTGGCTGGAGCCACAATGATGTCACTCCTGCACATGCGCACTGGAGTCACTGTTCATGGCATGGGGCTCAGAAGGAATGGCACCTGTGGCCGTTACTTCAGAGAGCATGCACCAGTGATGTCACTGGCTGCATGTAATGTAAATATCTCCTAAACGGTACACACTTAAGAGATATTTACATTACCTATAGGTGTAAGCCTTATTATAGGTTTGCCTATAGGTAAATGTTAGCAGGGGAGGTTTACAACAACGGCAGCTGCCATGTTCTTATTATCACAGGTTTACTTTAAAAGCTGACGTCTCATTTTACGTATTAGAACTCTCTGGGTTTTTGGGCACTTTTTTGGAGTTGGTAACCATACATGTAGATGCCTTGATTACCTAGCCACATGTAGTTTAGAATAATGAAGTGTATGATAGCTTTAAGATTCACTGGAAACCAAGTGAGTTTTACGAAAAAATCTTAGTAGGCAATGGTCGTCTTGTTGCTTAGATTAAGAGTGTTCTTCACCTAGGAGAACCCTTTTTTATTTTATTTGACAAGGTTGTCAGAAGCCGGGGCGCACTTTTCATTTGGATTAGAAAACCCCTTGAAATGCCCCTTTTAAGCTCTGTGGTTGTTTCTGTGCAAGCCTCAGGCAACTGTGCTCCTAAGACCTCCAGATGTTTCTGATCTGAAAGTAACGTGACAAACTTCAGTTTATATAAACCATCGAGGTAGGTATTGGGACAGCAGATGCTTTGTTACTAGTCTAGTTTTTCACAAAGGGTGATTTTAGATTAAACAATTTGAATATATGAGCTATTTTCCTCTGTTAACAAAGACGGGATTTTCCCAGTACCTCCGTGCTTTGTGTCTGGCTTTGTTTAGCGCGTCTGAAAAGAACAAACCAAATAAGCACAGCATGTTCAATGCATGAAGTTATTTTAAAAGTGCTTATTAATGATTATCATTGAAAAAAAGTCAATACTCCTGAGATGTACTTTGAGGCTAATATTGATCACTATTGCAGCATTGCCTGGGAATTCTTGGCTTTGGCTGTGCTTTATAGATTTGCTGTTGTGCAGAGTGATAGGAGCATGCATAGCCTCATAACCAATGTGTTTTTACCATCTTAACACTTGTAATAGCTCAAAAACATTAACCAGTTCAGCTCCAGGTTTTACCCCCCTTCATGACCAGACAATTTTTTTCTATTTAGCACTGTGCTGTTTTAACTGGTAATTGCATGGTCCTGCAGCACTGTACCCAAACAAAATTTGTATCTTCTTTTTTTTTTTTTAATGCAAATCGAGCTTTATTTTGGTGGTATTTGATCACCACTGGGTTTTTATTTTTGTTGCAGTATAAACTAAAGACCAACAAGTTTGGTAAATAAACCTGTTTTTTCTATTGAAAAATTATCAAATTTAAATTGTCATACATCTAGGCCATGTGTTGGTTTGTGTGAGTTATAGCCTCTACAAACCTGTGTGTGTGTATGTGTGTATGTGTGTATATATATATATATATATATATATATATATATATATATATATATATATATATATATATATATATATATATATATATATATATATATATATATATATATATATATATATATATTATAATTTTTTTTTTTTTAATAGTACTAATGGCAATCGACTTATAATGGGACTGTGATAGTGCAGTCTGCAATATGATACTGACACAGGAGGGGGGGGAGGGGGGCTGACTAACTACCACTGACCTCACCAGACTAATTCAGTGCTAAGTTTGCACTGTCGCTGTACTTATGAGACGGATTTTCTTACACAGGGCTCTTTACTGTCATTCGCTCAGCTGATCAGTGGGTTCCAGACAGAAATCATTGGGCGGGACCTGCTGATTGGCTTGTGCTGCATAGCCAGGGTGGTCGAGTGAGGGGGTTTACTTCCCCCTATCCTTTGCAGCAGGGCCATAGTATAAGTGCGGTGGGGGGATCCTGAAGCATTTTTTTTTTTAAGAGTCTGTATATATATTTTTCAAAACAATGGTTGGCAACTGTAGGTATAGATCAACCTCCCAAAGCAGAAAACTAGAATGTTAGATTTGTGCTCTTTAAATATCAACTTGGCGTTCTTATGTAAGAAATAAGAGCAATGTCTGATGGGTTGAATAAGTTGGGTATGAGGAGAACACTTTTATTGGTTCCTGCGTCAACTTTTGCAATCCTGATCTAGGCGAGGATGTCACTGCTTGCCCTGCCCCCCTTCCCTCCTGCATGTCCCGGGAAGGCTGCAGGACTATTTAGAGAGCACTGTGCGAGCGCTCATGTGCAGTGGGGGGGGGGGGGCGGCTAGCAGTGGTAAGCCAAAGCCAGCTCCCATGATGACGGCTTTGAGAACCCACATCCGTAAGGAGAACTGACTGCACTAAGACAGAAGTGGACTCTAGGCAATGGTTTAGTATTCATATTTTGTAGCTACGGACATGGAAAAAAAACATCACATATTGAAATTTGTTCAACAGTACCTGGCCCAACTTTATTCTGTTTGTACTAGGGTTGTCCCGATACTAGTATCAGGACCAATACAGAGCATTGGTGCGTCTGTGTTTGGCTGGAGAGGGTGCGGGCAGAGTCAGTCAGTGCAATCAGTGCCACCGGTCAGTGCCACCTATTAGTGCTTATCAGCACCAGTCAGTGCTCATAAGTGCCGCCTATCAGTCCCCATCTGTCAAACTGTCACATGACATTGAAAAAAAAAATATTG
>NC_053497.1:61612056-61652056 GCF_905171775.1 Rana temporaria
ATGTAAACATGACATTTTATTTTATTGTTTGCAGGTGGTGGATGCAAACATCTGTCGATGAATGATTATTTCAACCATGATGGCCGACCAGCCTCCTCCATTGGAAGCCACAACTTTACTGAATGATGTACCACTCGTACCACACATGGTGAACGGTGACAGCACTCAACAGGTAAAGGCGCACCTTTTGTCCTCTAACATGCAGCTCTATAGTTGGATCTAGGATCAGAAAATTTATAGCAGATGTTGGACTTCTAGGGGTCTGAATATTTCAAGAGCTTATGAGAGCTGTTATAAAACTATTAAAAATGGGTCTTCAGAGTGGGTTTTTTGTTTTTGGGTAAACTCTGATGGCTGCTGCAGCATAGTTCACAATAACAAGCTTCTTTGAAAATTTCCATAATGGCTGCTCTGTAAATCTAAGGCTTTGGTCTAGTAGTCTCTGCTGAGGTTGTCTCATTTACTCGGTCTAGAATCTGCAGTTGGTCAAATGACCAAATACGATTGATCTGGATCAATTAAATGTGTATCTTCCATTAATCTGAGGGAGCTTGATGTGCCTGTGTGTGGGAGATTTTAGTTGATGGGTGTAACCAGTCACTCTAACCTAAAGCTCGCCACACACTGTACAGTTTTGATTGTACAATCTTTGTTAAATTTACCCAGAACTATGTGGTGTAAGGGTCTACCCGATTTATATACAGATTGATTGGTTAACAACTTGATCGACTAGCCCTGCATTGTAATAAACAGTTTGAGGGTTTGCTTAAGCCACCGGACACAACTTTCTACTGCCATTCTCTCTGGCCTGCTTCTTCCTCTGTCATTCACTCTGTTACTGGCTTTCTCCCCTCCCATACTTCTCCCCAACCTATGCGCTCTTCTCCCGACCATATATTTCCCCAGTCAGGTTGCTCTTGCTCCTTCCCTGACTCCCAGCAACCTCTGAAAACCAACCTACAATATTCATTGCAGAATTTCCCAGACTCATTCATGACATGAATGGGTTGGAAGGTAAACAAAGCCATTAATGTGAATGTCGGCAAGTGAAACAAGGACAAGGGTGACTAGTATGAATAGATTTGTTTACAAACACAAATCCTTTTAGAAATGTTGTTTATTTATTTTAACACAAGTGACACTTTACGTTTTTTATGTTTGAATTTTAATATTCGTTTTATTTATTTTTTACTATTTTTAATTTTAAATTTTATTTTATTGCTATCATAAGGGATGAACAACATCCCTTGTGATAGCATGGGCAGTGACAGGTACTCTTTTATTGAGAGATCAGCGGTATTAGACCCCTGTTCTCTCATCTGCCCTCAAAAATATCCGATGAACTCGAGATCGGTTTGATCAGATGCTTGCCTAGCCGATTATGGCTAATAAACAACTAAAATACACATTGCTTCCGGCTTCATATGGAGGGAAAGGAATGGGGACGCCTGGTCACTTATACAGTAAACCCCATTGCAGGCTGAAAATATTGATACCAGGATCATGGCTGCAGTGCGTTATTTGTTACCTAGTATGTGCGGGTACATTCTAAGGACGGGAAGTGCTTAAAGATTGTGTGTGTGTGTGTATATATATATATATGTGTGTGTGTGTGTGTGTGTGTGTGTGTGTATATATATATGTGTGTGTGTGTGTGTATGTGTATATATATATATATATATATATATATTGTGTGTGTGTATATATATTATGTATATGTGTGTGTGTGTGTGTGTGTGTGTGTGTGTGTGTGTATATATATATATATATATATATATATATATATATATATTCTGTGTGTGACCATAGTTGGTTGTGCCAACTAAATTGGACAACATGGTTGTAAAAGGTATATACAAATTAGCCAGTATTGGGTAAATCTTTTATTTTAAGATACATTTGTAGAATGGGGTTCAAACATATTTTTTTTGTTCTTGTGATCTGTGCTCGAGTCATATGCTGTCACACTTGTAGCAGTTTTCTGAGGTCTAGATGGGATCAAACAATGTTTTTTTCAGTTGAAGTTGGACTAGTACTTTATGAACCATTATCACTGCCTTTCACTTCATTGGTTAGTGGCATTTAGTTTTCTCATAGTCACTGTAGCACAACCATCCGTAGCATTCACAAGCCTTAAGTGGTTTTGGTTTAGAGCACTTCTAAGAAGTGCAATACTGAAGTGAATGCAGAGGTCAGACACCAAGCTCAGGTGGCAGAATTACCAGCTATGTTGTGGTTTCTTATGAGTTTGTCTGACATGGTCCGTCATGCATAGCACAAACAATCGTTTTTATATACTTAAAGTAGAGACGGTACAATTTAGTGCTGTATTTTATTACTTGCATTTCTGTCGTTTTTATAGGAAGTATGAACCATACCAGTTAATGGCACCAAGAATACAACCTCCTGTTTTAAGTGTTTCATTACAAAAAGGCCTGTTCACACGGGGTGAAATCTGCTTTTAGCAGAGGGGAAGATGAGACAGGCCTGTTCTGCTCCATTTACGCAGAGACAACGCAACCTGCTCTGCTCTATGGACATATTTTTTTTTTTTTTGCAGGTCAGATTGGAGGTAGGCAGGTGTAAACAGAAACAAGTCTGCTTACACCTGCCATTCCATAGCCGTTCAGTAGGGCCCAGCCAAATTTTTCATCTGTGTGCGTACCCCTCGGTTTAACAAGTTAGTTGAACAAGCTGCAGTCAGGATATTACGTTCCACTGAGGGGCATTCCTCCATCCACCTTGTTTGGATAGAGGAATTTGTATGATCTTTTTCTTTCAGCTCCCTGGCTGAATAATAATAATAAAAAAAAAAAAATCTATGGCAAGCTTAAAATGAAAGTAAAGGCAAAACCTAACCAAGACCCCTTTGACACCGGAGGCAGTTTTTTAGGAGATTAACGCTAAAAATGGCACCTGTAAAGCGCCTGAAAAAAGCCTCAGCTGCAATCCCAGTGTAAAAGCCCTAGTGCTTTCAGACTGGGGTGCTGCGCTGGCAGGATGTCCAAAAAAGTCCTGCCAGCAGCTTCTTTTCAGCGCTTAAGGAGTAATGAATACTCTGCTCCTAAAGCGCCCCAGCCCAGTGAAATCAGTGGTGCTTTGCGGGCACTTTTAACCCCCTTTTCGCCCGATAGCGGGGGTTAAAAGCGGCCAGCTAGCGTCCAAAAAGTGACGCAAAAACTACAGTAAAGCGCTTCTAAAAATAGCATCGCTTTACCGCCAAAGCCCAATCGCTTTCAGTGTGAAAGCACTCTAACTCTAAACCAACTCTCGTGAGGCTAACCTATCTAACCCTAACCCCTCGCTATACTTGCCTTTTCTGCAGCCGTTCAATTTAGTCTTAGACTGAGCTGTCAACAGCAGCTTCAATGTTTAGGAGAGGCAGCCGACGACGTAAGCCCCATAGTACCTCTGAGTGACATTGTATCCCAGCCGTTTCCGGCTTTCTCTTGCACACGGAGGACACTGCTGGAGACCGGATCGGAGTGGCTGCAGAATAGGTAAGTACAGTATAGCGATTTTTATTTCATTAAATATTTTTTTTTTTTTTTTTTTTTATGGGGCTAGATAATTGGGCTTAGAATGTGGCTGAGAGTAGGTTTTGAGTGAGTTAGGTTTTGCCTTTACCTCCACTTTAAGTGCCAGTCTTGCGTGTTTTATATTGGGAATAATGTATTCTCTGCAGTCTGCAAGCACTGGTAATGCATCTGGCAGGCAGAGACCACTTCATTTTGTCTAGTGATATGAGGATCAGAGCAGCATTTCTGGCAAGAAATGAGCACCTTTCTTTTTTCTTTTGTGTACCTTTCCTTAAAAAAAGTTAGCATCACTAAAACAGGGTGAGTCAGCTTACCCAACACAGTGTAATGTGGCACCGATACATAGCTGGAGACTAAACATCACTTTCACACTGCTTGTATTGGCTTTCTCCCGATTTTCCATGACTTCACGCTGCTAATTGCATGTGGGTAGCGGCAGCCAGGAACAATGCCATAAATCTCCCTGTAACATGGCTGGAATTTATAACTCTCCTCTTCCATTCTTCCTCGTCACAATTTATAAAACTGGGACTGCTGATTGTACTAGCAAGTCTGAAATGAATTTCCACGCAAATAAACTTCACATTGGCAGCCTGAATGGACAAATTACCTCTCTGCAACTGTGAAACAGATGTTTTCTTGTTTTTAAAGCCTTCAGTTGCGCAACATTGCAGCTGAAATAAGCTTCTAATTGTTGAGCATTTCTCTGAAATACCCGCCAGTGACAGGATGGCCACACTCGGAAAGCAGCAGCTGTGCAAAGTAAAAGTACTGTTTACTTATCTCCTATTTTAAAGGCACAAGATCCATTTGGCAGATGAGAAAATGGAAAAAAATCATATCAGATTTATGCATATGTAGTCTAATATACGCTAGAGTTAGACCTAGTGTGCCCAGTGACACAATTTAAAATACATATGATCCAATGAGATCGCCAAAAACAAACGTTCAAGACGTTTGGCACTCTCCTTGTATTGTACGAATGTGGATTCTAAACTCTAGGTCCTTCCCCCTTTTTCCTCCCATTTTGTGTTAAGTCGAGAGGTATCTTAATATAGCGTGGTCTTACCCCAAAGGGTCCCGACGCGCATAGCAGAGTTCCTGGAAAAGGAGGACCCAGGAACCAGAAGCAGCACAGAGCGGCAGAAAGGATGGAAGGGAGAGGCTACGCAGGGAAGGCTTGCGTGAAAAGCCAAGTCTTCAGTAACCCGCGGAAGAGTGCTGCATGCTGCTGATTTTTTACTAAGACAATAAAGATCTTTAAAACCCAACCCTGGGCAAAAAAAAAATATGCCTTAGACGAGTTTAGCTGTGTCCCAAATTGCATGGTTTGTCCAGGGAAGCAGAGAAACATTTCTGCTT
Organism: Rana temporaria; assembly: GCF_905171775.1. Classification (NCBI taxonomy): domain Eukaryota; kingdom Metazoa; phylum Chordata; class Amphibia; order Anura; family Ranidae; genus Rana; species Rana temporaria. Next base: position 61,616,958 of record NC_053497.1, read on the forward strand.
ATCTGTTCCTCTGCTCACCCAGCAGACAGCGCTTCCCCAAGATTCGGTGGTGGACTGTCCCTTGGTGTGCTAACCTACAGAGCAGGGCTGTGGACCCTGCTGTAGTCTTGATTACGCCTAGAGTATGGGTGTGCAGAAGTTGGGGGATTGGGTAAGTATATTTTATGTTGGGGTGCATTCACACCTGCGAATGCACCCCAAACGGATTAAATGCGAGAAACCCCAGTGGAGCTACCTAGCAATTAGCTGTGGGAGGCAGCCCCATTTAAAAGCAATGAGAGACCTATCACATGTAATCGCTCGCAGTCGCAGACAGTCTGGGTCCAGGGCTGATCAATCATGTGATCACAGCGTGGATGATTACCTGTGAATGGCTGTAATTAGCTGCAGGAGCCTGCAGCCTCTCATTGCTTTCAGTGGGATTGCCTCCTGCAGCTAATCACCGGGAACCCCTGTTGAGGTTCTCACATTGTGTTTGGTGCATATAGAGCCAGTAGCCTCTCTTGGAGTTGCCTCCCATAGCTAATCAGGGAACCCCCTCTGAGGTTCTCACATCGGGGTTGGGTGCATTTATAGGTGTGAATGCACCCGTATTGTTCCCCTAGACTTAAGCGAGAAGTGGAGGATTGGGTACGTTTATTTCCTGTTGGGGTGCATTCACACCTGTGAATGTTCCTTAAACTTATAACATGCGAGAACCACCAGTGGAGATTCCTGGGGATGAGCTGTAGGAGGCATTCCCATTGAAAGCAATGGGAGGCAGCTGGCTCCTGCAGCTAATCGCTGCCACTCACATGCAATCGCCGTCAGGCAGTCTGCGTCCAGGGCTGATCACTCGCACATAATCTGCATGAGCTAGTACATATAAGTGGTCGCAATTGGCTGCAGGAGCCAGCTGCCTCTCGTTGATTTCCATGGGGTTGCCTCCCGCAGCTAATCGCCGGATGCCCCTGTTGAAGCTCTCACTTTGGTGTCTGGTGCATTTTATAGGTGTGACATAAAGAGCAATTTAACCCTTGCAGTGTGGGCCCAGCCCCCTTTATAAGGGATATTTTTTTTAATTAAAATTTAGTCACAAAGCATAACAAGTAGGGATATTGAACAATAGATGACTAGAAAGATGTAAAGCTGGCCATGCACGATTGTCGGCACTGTCCAGTTTAGCAAAATTTGATTGAAATACTGAAGACGCTGGGTAGAAAATTGTCAGCCAAATGGTGACTGCTGGCAGCTCGTTATGATGGAATGTAGATTAGGTTAGCTTCCTTTGATTGGCGCACAGCTTACATTTTATTAGGTGGCTTGAAAAACGGACTTTAAAGTAAATGCACAGTACTAAGTCTTCCCTTTTAGGTTAAAGGGGTTGTAAAGGTTTGTTTTTTATTTATTAAATAGGTTCCTTTTAAGCTAGTGCATTGTTGGTTCACTTACCTTTTCTTTCGATTTCCCTTCTAAATGTTTTTTTTTTCTTTGTCTGAATTTCTCACTTTCTGTTTCTCCTCAGTAAGCTTGCCCCCATAATCTGAGCTGTTCTGGCTGGGGGTTAGTCAGCCAGAACAGCTTACTGAGGAGGAACAGGAAGTGAGAAATTCAGACAAAGAAAACAAATAAAAAAAAACATTTAGAAGTGAAATCGAAGGAAAAGGTTAGTGAACCAACAATGCACTCTAGCTTAAAGGAACCGATTTAGAAAATAAAAAATTAACCTTTATAACCCCTTTAAGGGAATATTACTAATTTTAGTGCTTTACTGAAACTGGAAACCCCCTTTAATATGTGTACATTTTTTCTTCCTGTCGTGTATGCATTTTCTTAACAATAAATGTCTAGTATGGCTGTTATATTAGCCTGCATTGTCTCAGCATTTTTAACAAAACAATAGAGGAAACCGTTTTATGTAGTGAACTGGCGGTCAATTCTGGAATCTAGTGCCCTGACATGTAACATAACCCAACAGGCTCGCCCATCAAAGGAAAACCTGCACAGCAAGAAATGTGTAGGCTGCCGCTCTTGACCTTTTTCTGAAAAAGCTGCAGTTGAAATAGTTTATGAACCTTTTAGAACTATTTGGATGGGTGGCAAATGAAAAGCGGCCTGATCTTTAACTAAGTGAATTTATTAAACAAGTTTTCTAATAATAAACTAACTGTACTCTTCTTTTTTTCATGTTTTTGTTGAACACCTTGTTCAAAGGTTCAGTCTAGGGCTAGGCTGAAAAAGAATCTCTATTTAGTTACTAGTAGAACCTTCCATTAAGTGTGTTATTTTTAACTAGGTTTTAGTGTAGTTTTATTCCCTGTTGTTTGCCTTGCCTAGCAATGGTAGGTTTGCATGTTGTGGCTGCAGTTTGTGATGTAATTGCTCATCTATTCTTCTCTGTCCATGTATTCGTTCACCTAGCTTGCCCCTAATTGCCAACAAAATAGTCAAAGACAAGTGTCAGTTCTTAGAATATAGACAGAGGTCATGCATTAACCTGTGCAGTGCCAGGAAACATCAGACACAGAAATGTGATGATTTCCTATACTATAGGCTGTGTGTACAGGACATCAAATGGCACCATGAAACCACATGAGCAAAACACATCTTATGCAGGTGAAAAACACAAAGATGACAATGCCCTTTAAAGGATAAGTTCACCTTTTTGACCAAAAAAATATCACTTTTCTTTGCAGGTAAAACAATGTGCAGCAGTTGTTTTTTGTTGCAGGAGCCTGTAAAGCATCACTGCAGACCTGTCGGCACATCTGCTTACTTGTACCTCGCTGACGGGAAGCATCAATGAACTACCACAGTGCACACAGCATCATAGTGGTTCATTGAGAACTACAAGCCAACAGCCACTAAGGCTGTCAGGTCTTGATGTTTTCCATTCACGACTGTAAAACGAGTGACGCGGCCGGGTGGGTGTAGCCGTATTTTTATTTTATTTTTTTGTATTCTGACAGCTAGCCGGGGGAGAAGGCCCCCCACGCTAGCTGTCACAGTGGGGGCCAGTCCTTTCATAACATGTTACACCCTTACTATGGGTGTAACATGTTATAACAGATGAACTTTACCTTTAACGGCACCCTTTTTTTCCCCCCCCCCACATAAACATTTATCTTAAGCACATGCTACATCTAGGTTGGATTGACAGCTGCATTTCAAGGTATCAGTCTTGTTGCATACCTTTTGCTTTAGTTGATTGAATCTACCTGATCTTGTATTTTCTTTAAGTGCATGTTTTTTTCTTTGTGGAAGGGGTGTTGAAGGGTTAAAACCCTTATTGGGTTTTTTTGATACCTGTGTCACACCAAATATTTCCTGTTCTGGAGAGACAACAGGAAATTAAGTTTCTCCAAAACAAGAATTCAAATTTTACAGCCTAACTTCAACTTTTACATAAACTGGTCCATGTAGATAAATCGTACCCAATGTTTACATTTGTATGTCCTGGCTTACTACTTTGATGGCCTTGAAGGCTTGATGGCTATTTTGTTGTAGCCCAGAGTATGAAGTGGAGAACCCTGGTGGGGATGTGCAACTGGAGAGCCTTTGCAATGATGAGAGAAACTGGGATTTTATCTTGGTATACGTAGAACCAAGTGTCTCCCTTATTTCCCTGTCAGAAGATATTTACCTAAAATAATTACCTGAAAATATTATGCCTACCTGCACATAAGCACATATTTTGTGGGCAAATTGTAATGTTCATCTCTGACTGGATTTATTTTGCTGGGCTCACAGCTAGCTTCCCTGTTGGACTATGATCTATCCACTCCACACTGGCCCTCCTTCCTTCACTAGATGTAAAGTGTAGCTAAAGGCAAAACTTTTCATTTTAATTTTTTTGGATAGTTAGGGAGGGTTATAGCCTTGTCATTTTTTTTTTGCCATCTCTCTCTTTGTTATATAAAAGAGATCTTCTCTCACTTCTTTTGCCAAGCGAGGGGAAATCCCTCGCGTTCACCAGAACTCGTGTCCCCATTGGAAGATTTCCCCCTCCATTCCTGTCCTGGTGTCGCCCAGAATTTGGGATTTTCTTTTACTTTCAATGATGGTAAACAGGGCGAATCTGTAGAAACTGATTTGGCATCAGACATGAAGGATTATAATGCTGCTACTACTAACAAAAGCCTAAAATATATACTGTTTGTACACAAATCAGCCATAACTTGACCATTGACATGTTAAGAGAATAACATTGATTATCTTGTGATAATTGCATCTTAAAGTCAGTGGAAAATATTAGGCAGCAAGCAAACATGTCCCACAAGTTGATATGTTGAAAGCAGACAAATGGACACCACAAGATGCTTTGTATGGGTCTGCGTAGCCACAGACCAGTCGGGGTGCCCATGCTGACATATGTCTACCACCAGAAGCATTTACAATGAATACATGAGCATCAGAACTTGACTTTGGAGCAATGGAGGAAGGTGGCCTGGTCTGATGAATCATGTTTTCTTTTACATAATTGTGGATGGCCGGGTGCGTGTGCGTCGTTTCTTCGGGGAAGGAATAGCAACCGATGTGCAATATTGAAAAAAGGCAAGCCTACGGAGGTAGTGTAATGCTCTGGGCAATGTTCTTTTGGGAAATCTTGGATCCTGTCATTCATTCACCAAAACATTGACCAAGTCCACTCCTTAATGGAAACATTCACTGATGGCAGTGGATTCTTTCAGTAGGATAATGCCAACCTGCAAAAATGTCTCAAGAATGGTTTAAGGTGTTGAATTGGCCTGCATATTTTTCTGATCTCAATCCATCAAGAATCTGTGGGATGTGCTGGAAAAAACAAGTCTGATCCATGGAGGCCACATCTTGCAATTTACAGGTTTCAAAGTATCCATGACAAGTTGGTGGCATGTAAGACGGCATACCTTTTTTAGATGGGGTTGCACTGATACTGATGCTTGGTATCGGCATTGCTACCAATACTAGTATTTACAGGAGCACTTGTACTCCTGTAAATGCTTCCAGTGCCTAGTCTGATAACTGGACACTCAGGGGTGATCAGTGCTGTGGCGGGGGAAGTTATAATCACTGATCTCCCTCTGTGGCTTTCAATGAAGCATCTGTCAGAAGCTTCTCCTCTCGCCTCCGTGGCTTTCAGCAGCTTTATTGAAAGCCACAAAGGGAGATTGGTCATTATAACTTCCCCCGTCGCTGCACCGATCGTTCCTGAGTGTCCCCTGTATCCTCCTCCAGTGCCCCTCTGTGCGCTTCCGGTCCTCACCCTATCGTCCTCCTGTCATCCTCCGTTTCCCCTCCGTCCTCCGGTCCCCCTCCCAGATCTTTCAGGGTGGAGAGCAGAGGAAGGAGCTGGTAAATCTTTTACCAGCACCTTCCTTTTTCTCAATGGACAGAGTCTATACATTCATAATTGAGCATCGTGAACTGTGTTTACGATGCTTCAGTTTATAAATGGAGAAGAGCCGCTGTCTCCTGTCCATTCATCTTCAGTGCAGCTGAGGATGCTGAGAAAACGACTTTGGAATCTCTATCCTCAGTCCCTTTTGTCTCAAAGGTGAGATGCCAGGGGTTTTAAAAAAGTGGTATCGGGACAACCCTACCTTTTTAGACCTCTAGTGGAGTCCATGCCTCAATGGGTCAAGGCGGTTTTTGTGGCAACGATGAACATACTTAATAGTTGAGTGGTCATAAAGTTATAGCTGATGCAAGAGCTGCAATCTTGCAGGTACTCAAAATTGCCAATTTGCCTTTGATGTACAGCACATTTTACTATTAACAACTTATTAACAACTTATCTGCATCCTCTGTCTTTTCCAAAACCACTGGTATTCCTTTTTTTTTTTCCTGATGTGGTCGGCACTAGTTGGTTGGGGTTTAGCATAATTTTATAGAGACTTTCTTCCCATATCTGCCAATGACAACTGCTGGGTCCCCTAAATAGACGTTGTTCTTTAGGACCCCAGTGCATCCCTAAAGCAGGGTGTTGCAGAAGGCCAGGTGCCTATTATTAAAATTGGGCTAGTCAAGGCAATCAATCTATTGTCTGTATTTAAAAGGACTGGAGGTCTTGGCAGCCACTAGCTTTCTGGTATCTGTAATCCATCTTCAAATTGAGGTGTACATTCTGATGCCTGTAAATCTGCAGAAAATAGTTGATTTTGTTCTGATGTAACACGAGCTCTTCCAAACAGCCTTTGTGTTTGCAGGTAATTGTGGTACAAGTCAACCCGGGGGAAACCTTTACAATCCGCACAGAAGATGGTCACATCCAGTGTATCCCAGGTAAGGAAAACATGGTTATATTGTCTCCCTGCAGATGTGGGGTTTTCCCTGCTCACTGCTACAATGAATGAGAAATGGACGCGCCACAAAACTTGCTGTACAGCTTCCTGGAACTCTGAGGCTGCTGCTGATCAACGTATTTTGTATTCTGCCTGGTGCTGCTCTATATGTAAACTTGGTGACACTTAACCACTAATGGTTTTCTACGTAAAACCAAGCTTGTACAAAACATCAAATTTTACTATAAAATTATTTCCAGGTAAGAGATGGGTGGGATTACCCTAAATTCACATTTTTATGGGCTGTTGTTGTCATTGTAAACTTTTTAAAACATTTTTAGTAATCAGTTGTTCTTATAAGGGCAATGAGGTACATAAAACTAAAGGAGCAAATCAGAACTTCCTTTTCGGTAGTGTTCCTGGGCTAAGCTATTTAAAGTCAATTTGTAAAATCAGAAACATTGATAATTTCTTGTTACAAGTGACAGACCTGACGTTTCATAGCCTTGGCTTCAATTCTTTGGTTAGAAACATATATGCAGCCATTAATGTCTGGACACTCATCTCACCTGCTTGTTTCAGGTCAGGGCCTCGCTAGGTAATAAAGTCAAGTCATGATGGCATCTCTAGGAACTTGAACCTCTAAACATGTCAGCTGCCATACTACCACCATCACAGTTACACTTTAAGGCCCCTTTTACACATGGCAGAATCAGTCCAAGCGTATTCTCCTGTGATCCCTGCTGAGCAGACGGATGACAGGTCCATGTTCACTCTGCATAGTCCACTGTTCTCTATGGAGCGGTCAGATAGAAACAGACATCCAATTGCCATCTGATCCGCCCAGCGGATAAGTAACATATTCTCATTTGTTTTTAGTGGACCCTATCAGGCTGAATGCCGGCGGGTAACAGCGGAAACGTGTCAGCTGACAACTGCCGCCCCATAGACAACAATGGGTGGTCTGATCGGTCCGTGGGGTGAAAGGGGCCCAAGGCTAAATTGTTTATAGTTCAGATTATGGAGCAGTATTGATCTTTGTACCTTGTTGTTAATTCACCAGAACAATTATGTTATTGTTTTTTTTGTTGTTTTTTTTTTTTTTTTTTTTAGGTTAAATTATGTTTTTGCAAACCATTGTGTGGTGCAGTAACTGCCATCTTTACTACCCTACAGCCACCAATTTAGTTTGATTCTGGCTTGAAAAACAACAGATATAAATGTTAATTTGATAGTCGTTTTTAAATCCTTTTTAAGGGATAGTAGCCTATGAATTTCTGTAGCCTATAAAACATGTAAACTTTCTTGGTTATAAAATACTTTTAATACATTTTCATCCCTTTCAAAAGGGACAGGAAGTTAGTGGAACTTGGTGTTGCTTACAAAAATACTATTTGAGTAGGCAATCTTTTTATTGTAGAAGAGGCATAAGATGACCAGTACACACTGCAAGTAAAATTCTGACAGATTGCGCTGTACTAACACAAGTGATGTTGGTGTGGTAATCTTCCCCACTGTGCTATTGAATTCTGACAGGGGAACATCCCCTTCACAGCCAAGATACACGGATCAGCGCCTGCAACAATCAACTACAAGTGCTAGTCGGATGCTGGTTTTCCAGCATGTCCCTTTATCAAAAGCCAGTTGTTAGACCTGCTTCTGTGGACAGACTGCTGTTCATGCTGAACGCAAGTCGTCCTGGTCCTGCTGGATTGGTCGAGTTTTGGGCAGTGTGTACCCAGCTTTAGAGCTTTTGTCAGGTTCATAAATGCTGTACAAAGGAGAATTGTGTCAGGCTTTTCTTTATCGTTACATCACGGGACACAGAGCGGCATTCATTACTATATGGGTTATATGGAGTACCTTCAGGTGTAGACACTGGCAATCTTCAAACAGGAAATGCCCCTCCCTATATAACCCCCTCCCATAGGAGGAGTACCTCAGTTTTTACGCCAGTGTCTTAGGTGTTAGTCATGGTTTAGCTTGCCTCCGCATCCTTGGGATTAGGTGAGCTACCGGTTCTGTCCAAAAAAGCCTGCGCGCTAAAGTGGTCAGTAACCGGACCCCAAACCCTTGGGGTATAGCCCATAATGCTTTCTTTTTAAGAGAGCTGGACCCTGGGCCCAGAACTTAGAAAACCTTTGGGGCGCCTAATGTTTTCTGTTTGCCAGGGTGCTGTATGGGCCCAGGACAGTGGATCCTTCATGGAAGAAGAAGGTTCCCAGGGCCTGAAGGTCTAGACATCCCCACGGAGATGGGGGAAGATTGGACCTCTTGCTTGGCAAAGTCCTGCGGCATGGAGCAGGTAAGTAAGGGGAAAAACCTGCGGGGCTTGGCTCTTAGCAAGTTTTTTCTGGGAGGTCACAGGGGACATGCCTAAGGTTATGCATTGCATCTGGCAAACCAGTCACATATCATGAAGATAGGATGGCTCTATATGTTATATTTCCCCATAAAAAGTGACCTCCCTGGTAGTGTTGGAAAAACTGTGAGTGGGGCCTTTTATGTACAAGTGTATGTGTGTGTCAGAGAGCTATGCTTACCTGCAAGCCTCCAGGCGATGCTCTATCCAGTCCTCTCCCTCATGCCTGCAAGGCAGGCAAAACGCTGACCTCCTCGTGTGTTCCAGGCCTGCGGCTGCAGGAACAGAGAGGCCCTTCCTCCCAACCCCCCCCCCCCCGTCGGCGGGCGCGCGCGCGGTGCGCGTGCACGTGTTATAGACGCATTTGGCGCCGTTTTAGCTGGGGGGGGAGGGCGGGTCAGTGGTTTAAAGGAAGGGGCGGCCCTTCCTTAGATGCCACAGCTCATTCATTTCTCTGGCTTAAGGGAGGAAGGACTGGAGTGAAGCACGGGGCGCTGAGGACACACAGTGGCCAGAAAGAATACTACAGTCTTCAGAAGATTGTGGTTTAGCCTAGGAATAGGCTGGTTTTCTTTTCCATCTCATAGTCTTTTCTTTGGCAATACTACTCAGGGGGATAGAATGTTTTTTCTTGCCTAGATTGAAAAAAAAAAAAAAAAAAAGAAGAAAAGTTTTTCTTTGAAAAAAAAAAAAAAAAAAAAGTGTCATCTAGGGTAGAGGAAACATTTTTTATTCCCCAAACAGGTGTTTGGGCATTTGACTATTATAAGTCCCAGGTACCAATAAGTAGCAGGTGTACCTCGGTATTGTACCATGGCATCAAGATCAGAGGGTACAAAAGGTGGGGATTCCCCCGCAGAATCTGAGGTCTCGGATAGAGCTATGCCGCTGCTTTCCCCACAGGGAGCCTTTGGGCCATCGGGGTCTGGGGCTAGAGCTGACGCGAGTCAACCCAACCCTAAGGTGGTCACGGAGGAGGTGTTACTCGCCTCTTTAAATGAGATGCGGAGAAGCATGGGAGAAATGATAGCCGCAGCCATGCGGGGTAGTAAGCGGAATAGATCTCCGTCACCCGTGCGCGGACCCTCGGAAGAGGAGGTCCTTTCCTCTGGGGAATTGGACCTCTTGGACAGAGACCAAGTAGGTTCAGGGATCGAAGATCCGGATACAGAGGAGTCTGGGGCAGTCTCCCTGAGGGAGAGCTGGTGGATTCAGGGCTTGACGGACTTGGTCCATAAGGCATTCAACCTGCCTGTACCAGATCTCCAGGTATCGACGGTTTCAGCTTTGGGCTCACTGAGGGCGCCTCAAAGCAGTGCTGTGTTTCCGATCCATCCTCTATTGGAGGAAGTCTTGTTCCAAGAGTGGAACAAACCAGACAAGGTTTTCTTTCCACCTAAGAAATTTTCTGTCTTATATCCTATGGAAGAAAAGTTTTCCAAGAGATGGGCTTCTCCTGCAGTAGACGCAGCCATCTCATGTGTTAACAAATCGTTAACATGTCCTGTAGAAAACGTACAGGTTTTCAAAGATCCAGTTGATAGACGCTTGGAAGCCCTACTTAAGAACTCCTTCACTTCTGCAGGGGCAGTAGTACAGCCAGCCGTGGCTGCGATTGGAGTCGCTCAAGCTTTATCGGATCAATTTAAGCAAATGCTTGAACTTATTCCTGCCGAGCAGGCAGAAGAATTTTCGGATGTCCCTAAGGCCATATGTTTTACGGTAGACGCAATCAAGGATTCTATCCAACAAGCGTCACGTTTATCATTATCCCTTATCCATATGAGAAGACTCTTATGGTTAAAAAGCTGGGAGGCTGAGCCCCCATGCAAGAAGCTCCTGGCAGGGTTTCCCTTCCATGGAGGACGGCTCTTCGGAGAGGACTTAGATAAATACATTCAGACCATTTCAAGCGGCAAGAGTACTCTCTTGCCAACTAAGAAGAGGGTTCAGGGACCTGCGTTTAAACGACAGTCCTCCCCTGGGCAGGGGCCCTCTAATGCCAAGCAGTATCGACGGCCTCCTGCAAGAACAAACTTCGGCTTCAACAGCAGATCACGAGGACAGGCTGTTAGGGGCAAGAGGCAGTGGTTTCGCAAGCCAGCAAAACCAGCCCCCAAGTCTACCTCATGAAGGGGCGCCCCCACCCACGAAGGTGGGGGGAAGGCTGCGACTCTTTTCGGAGATTTGGGAAGCCAGCATTCCCGACGAGTGGGTACGGTCTTCCGTGGCCACAGGCTACAAGCTAGAATTCCTAAGGTTTCCTCCTCCTCATTTCCAGGAGTCGAGGATTCCAAACGATCTGGAGAAAAGAGCCGCATTAAGGTCGGCTCTAGATCATCTACTTTCCCAGGAAGTAATAGTAGAGGTACCAGTCCTGGAACAGCGGCTGGGTTTCTACTCCAACCTATTCATCATCCTAAAGCCCAATGGAGATGTCAGGCCAATTTTGGACCTAAAGATGGTAAATGCATACTTAAAAGTCCGCTCATTTCGGATGGAATCCGTGCGGTCAGCAGCTGCCACACTCCAAAAAGACGACTTCATGGCGTCCATAGACATAAAGGATGCCTACCTTCATGTTCCAATTTATCAGCCACATCAAAGATATCTACGCTTTATGGTGGCTTCGCGTCATTTCCAATTCGTGGCGCTTCCCTTCGGGTTGGCTACGGCCCCCCGGGTGTTCACGAAGGTTCTAGCTCCAATCCTAGCCAAGCTAAGGATCCAAGGGGTCACGATCCTAGCATACCTGGACGACCTCCTAGTCATAGACCACTCGTCTCCCGGCTTGGAACGAGCAGTGGCCCTCACGGTCCAATACCTCGAGAGGTTCGGCTGGGTCCTAAATCGAGAAAAGTCAGCATTTCAGCCCACAAGGCAGTTGGAATATCTCGGCATGAGATTAGACACGGAACAACAAGGGGTGTTCCTACCTCTGAGGAAGGTCAAAGCCATCAAGGAATTAATCCTACTGGTTCTAAGCAAGAAAGAACCGACTATTCGCCTATGTATGAGATTACTAGGCAAGATGGTGGCTACTTTCGAGGCGGTGCCATGCGCCCAGAGCCACACTCGCATCCTGCAGGCAGCCATCCTGTCAGCATGGAGCAGAAGGCCACAGGCCTTGGATATCCCGTTGCCTCTCTCATCAAGAGTCCGGCAAAGTCTGTGTTGGTGGTTAGACCCTCAGAATCTACTGAAGGAAAAATCTTTCAGCCCAGTGGCTTGGAAGATAGTGACCACAGACGCCAGCCTGACGGGCTGGGGAGCGATTGTGGATGGTTCCACTCGCCAAGGTATTTGGGCAAAGCCAGAGAAGCTTTTACCCATCAACATCTTGGAGCTCAGAGCTGTTCGACTAGCCCTCAGGGCTTGGACGTCGAAATTGCAGGGGCTCCCGGTGAGAATTCAATCAGACAATGCCACGGCAGTGGCATACATAAATCACCAAGGGGGGACCAGGAGTCAGGCCGCTCAGAGAGAAGTGAGCTTGATTCTCCTATGGGCAGAGGCTCATGTGCCCTGCATATCGGCAATATTCATTCCCGGAGTGGACAACTTTCAGGCGGACTTCTTAAGCCGCCAGACTCTATGGCCGGGGGAATGGTCTCTGCATCCACAGGTCTTTCAAGCACTCTGCCAAAGATGGGGAGTGCCGGACGTGGATATCATGGCATCGAGACTCAACAAGAAGCTAGACAGGTTCATGTCCCGCTCAAGGGATCCGATGGCCTGCGGAACCGATGCTCTGGTTTGCCCTTGGCATCAGTTCAAGCTTCTTTATGCGTTTCCCCCGCTCCAGTTACTACCCCGCCTGCTGCGCAGGATCCGGGTGGAGCACATACCAGTTATCCTGGTAGCTCCAGCATGGCCCAGAAGGGCTTGGTACTCACTAATCCTAAGGATGGTAGTGGGAAACCCTTGGACTCTGCCTCTAAGGCCAGACCTGCTATCGCAAGGTCCGATCCTCCACCCTGCCTTACGGCATCTAAATTTGACGGCCTGGAAGCTGAATCCTTGATTCTCAGGGGTAGAGGTCTGTCTCAGAAAGTAATCTCTACCCTAATCAGAGCCAGGAAACCGGTCTCTAGGGTGATTTATCACAGGGTCTGGAAGGCCTATATAGGCTGGTGCGAGTCCAAGCTATGGCTTCCTCGCAAGTTCACCATAGATAGAGTTTTAAGTTTTCTCCAGCTAGGAGTGGATAAAGGATTGGCATTAAGCACAATCAAAGGACAGATTTCTGCCCTGTCAGTGTGGTTTCAGCGGCCACTGGCCACCCACTCGCTGGTTAAGACCTTCCTTCAGGGGGTCTTACGTATTAAACCTCCAGTTAAATCCCCGCTTTGTCCGTGGGATTTAAATCTTGTTCTGTCGAGTTTACAGAAACAACCGTTTGAGCCGTTGGCTGAAGTTCCTTTGGTTCTACTGACAAGGAAGTTGGTCTTTTTGGTTGCCATAGTTTCCGCAAGAAGAGTTTCGGAACTGGCAGCCTTATCCTGTAAGGAACCATATCTTATATTTCATAAGGACAAGGTCGTTCTCCGCCCTCATCCTTCCTTCTTACCGAAGGTCATATCCAGTTTTCATTTGAACCAGGATTTGGTATTACCATCCTTCTTCCCTAAACCTACTTCCAGAAAGGAAGGGTTGCTGCATACCTTGGATATTGTCAGGGCCATGAAGGCCTATCTTAAAGCTACAGAGAAGATCCGGAAGACAGATGTGCTGTTTATTCTACCGGATGGGCCCAAGAAGGGGCAGGCAGCTGCAAAGTCCACCATTTCTAGGTGGATTAAGCAATTGATCACTCAGGCCTACGGCTTGAAAGGGTTGCCTCCTCCAGTATCATTAAGGGCTCATTCTACTAGAGCCATGGGCGCCTCCTGGGCAGCACACCACCAGATCTCTATGGCTCAAGTTTGCAAGGCGGCAACCTGGTCTTCTGTCCACACATTTACAAAATTCTACAAGTTGGACGTAAGAAGGAATACTGATACTGCCTTCGGGCAGGCAGTGCTGCAGGCTGCAGTTTGAGACCCTCGGATTCCGGGGGCTCCTCTTTTTTTGAGTTAAATTTAAAATTTAAGATTATTTTTCTCAAATAAGTTGGATTTATTATGATTTGAGTATATCTCTAAATTAAATCCTTTTGTCTTGGAGATGTTCTCCCTCCCCTCATTGTAAGCATTGCTTTGGGACATCCCATATAGTAATGAATGCCGCTCTGTGTCCCGTGATGTAACGATAAAGAAAAAGAGATTTTTAATACAGCTTACCTGTAAAATCTTTTTCTTGGAGTACATCACGGGACACAGAGCTCCCACCCCTCTTTTGAGGACCATTTTGGGAGGCATACTGCTTGCTACAAAACTGAGGTACTCCTCCTATGGGAGGGGGTTATATAGGGAGGGGCATTTCCTGTTTGAAGATTGCCAGTGTCTACACCTGAAGGTACTCCATATAACCCATATAGTAATGAATGCCGCTCTGTGTCCCGTGATGTACTCCAAGAAAAAGATTTTACAGGTAAGCTGTATTAAAAATCTCTTTTTTGTGCTATTGGGTGATTAGTCAAGAATCGAAATCCACAAACATTACATATCCAGTGAAATAATGTGACACCAGTGGAAGGATATTGCCTGGCATGGACCTTTCTGTCCTGATGACTGATATTCTTAATTCTTGTCTTGGTATCAAAAGGATAAAAAGGGAGGAGATATTTTTCCAATGTGGTCACAGATGGCAATTAAATCCAGGAAGCAGCATGTGTAATTAAACCTAAGATTATATCAATTTTAAAAACTGCTTCTTTTGCCTTTAAGTTTTGTTGGTTTATTTTTGTTTATTTTTGTTTTAGCTAAGGAAATTTTATGAAGGGCCTTTTGGGGGCACGTGGAAATATTACATATAAATATTATTATTTTTAAATGTATTGCCACCTCTCACTTTTCTTTTTGCCTTGTTTTGTGTACTTCTCTCTTCCCCCTATAGGTCCAGCACATGTTCCCATGATGTCCCCAAATGGTTCTATGCCTCCGATATTTGTGCCACCTGGTTATGTGTCTCAGGTATGATTTGTTTCTTATTGTATATTACGTTGGGATTCTAACTGAAATTCTTAGTTTAACAAACCTTGCCGGTCCTTGAACGCTCTAAGGATCTTGATCATTCATCTGAAAGTCAGGGGTCTGAGAAACTGGCTTCCCCAACCTTTGTACACAATTTTCCTTTGTGATTGAGATTTTATATAATTTACAATGGAAAAAGTCCTTTCTGAAATAATAAATAAACCTGATTAATGCATGTTGAAGATTTTAGCATCTTATATTCTAATTGGGTCTAATAAAATTACAGCTTTCAGAATTTTCTTTCTTTTCTTGCCTTTCAGCATATGTTAAAAGACTTTAAACATTGTTCTAGTTTCCCCAACTCACCAGTAAAAAAAAGCTACGTTTATTTTAATCATTCGAAATGGCTGATGCTTGCCTGAGTTTCCTTCAACTATTAATTGCCAATTGCTTGATACGCCATGCATAGTCCAGTCTGGTATATGGAATCAAAATCTGCAGTCTGTCACCTCATGTAGTTATCATTTATTATAATGTAGGGCAGGGGTGCCCAACCTTTGAAGAGCAAGGGCCACCAGATGGTTTGAGCTTTGTGACATGGTGCATTATCCTGCTGGACGTAGCCATCGGAAGATGGGGACACTGTAGTCATTTTTTTGGACCGTTCTCTGTAAACTGGAGAGATGGTTGTGCGTGAAAATCCTAGGAGATCAGTAGTTTTTGTCATGTGCCAAACACTGAGACCAGTCCGTTTGGCACATGACATGTTCAAAGTCATTAAAATACTCTTTCGTCCCCATTCTGATGCTTGGTTTGAACTTCAGCAAGTTGTCTTTGCCACATATAGATACCTAAATGCATTTGCTGCCATGTGATTGGCTGATTAGCAATTTGTGTTGCCAAGCAATTGATCAGGTGACCCTAATAAAGTGCCCAGTGATTGTATATTGTCCTACGTGTGTGGTACAGAGGTATGGATTTTGATAATTGGCTGTGGACTGATATCATCAGCTTTCTTTAGTCAAGGGTTTCCCACAACCATGTGACTGTCAACGATGGAATCATTTGCTTTTATGTCCCTCAGTGACAATTTCAGCAAGATTTTGGCATACATAGCCATACCACATCCGTTATTCTTGTTTTTGGCTGGGAGGAAATTGCTGTGATAACATTTTGAAGCCAAGCAAAATATAAAGCAAGGCTAAGATTAATAGCAAAGATTCAGGGGAAGAAGATTCATCTTTAGAAATCAGCCCAGAAATAGTAAAGTTTACCCATGACAATTTGGTAAATCTGCTTTCATTAGTTTGCCCATCCAAACGAGGTGAAAGCTCTTATTTGAAGCCGCCTTAAACGGGATTGTACCTACATATCACTATATAACAAGCCAAAAAAACAAGTGCTTAACCAAGGGACCATGCAAATACTCTCATTCCCCATTGGTCAACTGTCCATCCAGATAGAGCTTATAGATTATCAGTCATCTGAACAGTTTGTCTTAGTGTGAATGTAAACCTGAAATTTTTAAATGAAGACTTCTACCTGGTACAGCAAAGGAGGTCAATTCATCTGTGCTCAGCCTTGCCACAGAGAGTTAATCCAGCTTTGAGCAATCCTCTTTCCTTTTTTACTAGGTTAAATACCGACACACACAGAAATGTGTGTTGCCACATCCCCCATATGCACGAGCAGAGTGAGTGTGTCTATGATTCCAGCTTCACTTTCCTCCTCCTTTCTTCTCAAGCTCTCCCAGGATTGGCTGCTCCACACCTCAACATGATTGGGCATGCTGAAGTAATGTTGTGCCTTTCCTGAGTTTTGACTGGATGTTACTGTATGGATGGCCAAGCAGATGTAACATGTGCACATTGAATGGGCGGTGTGAGCGTGCTCTGCTTGTGTTGTGCACGCAGTAAGTGCTGATATGTGTGCACTTGTCATTGTCCAGGCATGTGCATCGGCCTTGCAACGCTGCCTGGCAAGGGGGGAGTCTGGAGGTGGGTGGGGAGTGATGTCATGACTCTGCCCCCAGCAAAGAGACCCACCCACCATAAGGGCTACTTAAAGCGGAGGTCCACACAAAAAGTGAACCTCTGCTTTTCGGAAATGCAGGTATTTTCACCCGCTTCCGGGAATAGACTCCCGCGGGAGTCACGCCCCTTCCTGTCCCCCTGCTGTCTTCTGTGAAACACACTGGTCCCAGGAGACAGCGGGGACCAGTGAGGACGGGCCACGCCTCTTGCGCATGCGCAGTAGGGAACCAGGCAGTGTAGCTGCAATTCTTCACTTCCTTATTTCCTCTCCAAGGATGGCGGTGGTGGCAGCCGAAAGACAAGCGACTGCTCGGCTTTGGCTGCCGGCATCGCAGAGACCCTGGACATGTAAGTGTCCATTTATTAAAAGTCAGCAGCTGCAGTATTTGTAGCTGTTGGCTTTTTTTTTTTTTTTAATTGGGTGGACATCTGCTTTAATACTGTGTCTTTAGTTTATACAGGGCGATCGGTGGGTTTACATCCACTTTAAAATATAATTCCTTAAAATCTTTTTAATTTATTTGGTTTATCTGAGGCTGATTCTTTGAGCCTGAACTGAGGGTTCACCCCTGAGAGTCTGACAGTTGCTTAAAGCTGTATTAAACCCAAGACCTAAAATATCATATATTGCACTTCACCAGTCATTGGATGTGGTGGCTGCATTTCGTTTTACTATTTAGGCTTTTCCCTCAGTTTTTACCTGGCGATCTCTCCAGAAACACACCTTCTGTATTGGAGTGCTCCCACTCTGCATGAAGGCACTCGGGGGCCACCTTTGGACAGCAGCATTGTCAGCCTGGAGATGGGGGAGTGTTAAATGTACTAGCAGATCTATATACACTAGGAAATTGAAGCCAGACTCCAGCACAGTTACACAAGCAGTTAGAGCAAACCGTTTGTTTTCTGATTTGTTTTACCTTAATAAAAAAAGCTGATAATTATAAGCACCCCTGTCAGTGATGAATGACACTTCCCTACTCTATCTAAACACACACACGCACTTCTTTGGAAATAGTAATTGGATTCTGTGAGCCATGTTTTTATTCCTCTGTAGTTTCTGTAATAAGAACCTGTCATTTGTACTATTTATACATTGAAGAATAAGACTTTGCGGGCCATTTAAGGGTAGTGTACAGCCTTTTTATGATTTCTCAACATGTCGGAGATTGGCTTGAATAGAATAACTGTATAAAATGTTATATATTTTTTTTTTTTTTATGTATAGAGTGTTTGCAATAACCCAAATACAGAAGAGCAAACATTTATAAATGTAAAAGTCACATAAAAATGTTATTAAGGTTAATACTGCAATAACAACCTAAAAGTATGTGTTTTATTTCACTAAACTACACATTCCCTTTTGCGTCCTCATTTTTGTTTTTATAGTAATAAAAAAATATATATATATCATTTTATACATTTTCAGGTTGTGGAAGAAAATGGAGTGCGTAAGGTGTTGGTCTTGCCACATTCAACAGAGTTCCACCCGTCAATGCACCCCCCTCCGCCTCACGTGACACATTTTATGCACCATCACCCCGCTCTTCTTCCTCACCCTCCACATCATGTCTTCTCACAAGTGGCAAACACAGGAGAGCTACCACCACAGTTTTTACACCAGCACCCCCCACCGCACATTTATCAAGAACAAGGTATGTATTGTTTGGTTCCTTCTTCAGCAATTTCTGCTAAAGTGTAACTTTAGCTTTTAATATTTTTCCATCTTTATCGTTTGCTATGTGTTTTTTTTTTTTTTTTTTGTATATAGTTACCTGACTTTACCTTTTTTGCTATGGGTGAAAATAAGCTAAGTGGACTTTTTTAAGGAACAGTGCAGAAAGCTTAATTTAATCTTGTAGATAAGATTTTATTTACGGTATCTTTTATTCAACACCACACAGAACAGGTTTTTTTAAATGGCAGTACACTTTTAGCAGTGGGATGTGTTTAAAGCGGTAGTAAACTTTCTCTAAAAAAAAAGTTTTCACCTGCGACAATATAATGAATGTGCTAGTATGCACTGCATACTAGCATATTATGAAAGACTTGCCTTAAAATGAAGCCCTCCAGCAACGCACACTCTCACTGCTGCCGAGGCTTCCATCTTTATCCGTTCTTGGTTCTGGGAACTTTGGGTATTTGATTTGCTGAGCCGAGATGACGTCACTCCTGTGCATGCATTTGGAAGTCTCATACATGGCACACAGCTCTGAAGGAATGGCACGGGTATGCCGTTCCTTCTGAGCACATGCGCTGGTGCCGTCACCGGCTGCTGCTTGTAAAAATCAAAACGATATGAGTTTTACCTACAGGTAAGCTTTGGTATAAGCTTACCTGTAGGTTAAAAAAAAATAACATTCCAGGGTTTACTACCACTTTAAAAACATGGAGCTTCTATCTATGTACAGAACCCACTGAAAGCTGAAATCACCCAAACCTAACTATAACAGTTCAACTCGCATCCACCTTTGGAAAAGCATAGGATCTTTCCACATAACAGCTGAACTAAAGAAACATTTTAAAAGCTAAGCATATGGATAAATATTATATATTGAGCTCTGTAGCTCAATGTAAGAGTTGCACACAAAAATGGATCAAAGTAGGGACTCATTGCTTATAGGACTACTGTTAAAAGTTTCCATCAGACATGGGTGACCCCTAAGGCACGGAGCTTCTGCTGTGGTCACTATAGATGATCTGTAGTGCTCTGTGAATCCTTTGTTGTATATTAAATGTTTATTACCCATCACAGATCCCTTGTGATGGAAATGCCCAATATACTGTATATGTGAGGCTCACACCTTCAGATATTTTCCTGAATTCATTGGGAACACCAATCATGGGAGTTCTCTTTATAAATGTCAACATTTCCCAGTACTAAAGAAGGCCTACTTGCCCCTCTTGTGCATTGCTTCTGGTCCATCACTATGATGGGTGGGTTTACTCTGCAGTAGTATGGGATTTGGCTTATTTGCACTGTAACTGCACATGCAACAAAAAAACTAAGCAAAAATGATCTTTTCACTCTAAACCCTGGAGGAAGAGATCACAATCTGCTTGCATTCGGTAGTTCACAAACTGTTAGGCAGTTTCTGCATAAGTCTCTGCCCTGTGATTGTGGACAGCCAGTTGTAGAAAGCAGAATTTTCATCTAGGAAGATCACTGACACTGACATATTTGTTCTGTTTGTGGTCTGAGACATGCTCTCTGCTCTGTAACTCTCTCCAGCTTCCAGTAATTATTAAAATGGTGTCTTAAAAGTACAATAGTCCTTGGGGGAAATATATATTGTTGGAGAGGAATTAGATGGATTTATAAAAGCTGGAACTGGTGCTGTTGTCTGTCAAAACTTCAGCCTACTTAAATCGACCCCCCAATCTCTAATGTACATTGATTCAACTCTTAAAATATCATTTTAATTGTATTTCTTGAGTGTTTCATTTTTCATGATTTTTAATATGCATTCATTTATTTTTTCACTTTCAGAACCTCGGTCCCATGGTAGAATGAATTTTCCTCCAAGGGATGAGAGAAGCATGAAAATTAAAAGGTTAAAAGAGAGACAGATTAGCTCCCACAATAACAGTAAACTGCACAGTCCACCCTCCTCTCCGCACAAAGCACACATTGCTACCAACTCACATATGCAGAATGGATACTCTAAAGGACAGCACCTTACAGGGGGACCCATTAAACTAAAGCAAGCTATACGGACACGAAGCAGTCCTCCAGCAGAGAATGACAGCACAGGTATGTTTTATAGTACATTTGTGATCTGTAAAAGATCTGCCACGCATGAAATGGGGAACTTCTACATTATTTTGGCCCAGATTCACAAAGCACTTGCACTGACGTATCTCAAGATACGCTGCGCAAGTGCAAATATGCGCCGTCGTATCTGTGCGCCGTGCCCACCAAACTAAGATACGCCTGAAAACGGGCTTCATCCGACCAACGTAACTTGCCTACGCCGGCGTAGACTGGGCGCATATTTACGCTGGATGCATGTGGCGCTCCCATTGATTTTCTATTCACATATGCAAATGAGGGAGATACGCCGATTCACGAACGTACGTACGACGCAGTGCTCGTAAAGTTATGCCCCATAAAGGAGGTGTAACTCGGCAGCATCCATGCACCAGGGAACTCAAGCCGTCGTATTTCGAGTCGTTTACGTTGGTTGTGAATATGGCTGGGCGTAGGTTACGTTCACGCCGTAGGCACTGATCCGTCGTATCTTAGGGAGTAGATCCAACGTAATTCTGAGCATGCGCACTGGGATGCGTCCACGGGACGGCGCATGCACGCCGTTCATTATACGTATCTGTCTGAGACTCAGCCCATCTTTTGCATGGGCTCACGCCTTATTTGCATGGCTCACGCCCACTTACACATACGCCTAGGAAACCCAGCGCAGATTTGGCAGCACTGGCTTTGTGAATCCAGTGCTTGCCTCTCTGCGATGCGTCGGCGTAGCGTAAAGAAGATACATATATAAATATGCGCCGCTGTTTGTGAATCTGGGCCATTATGTCTATACTCTGTTATGTAATAGGATTGCAATGTGCATTAATCTTCACATTTAGAGGAATTCTGTCATTCTGGTTGTGATTGACGCTTAACACTTACCTTTTATACACAATTGATTGCCAGAAACATTTTCAGCATCCCAATCAAGCCTTGCAAGGCACCAGTAATGATATGCAAATATAGGCATTTCTGCCAATTCATGTACTGCAGATGCCACTATGGATTTTTTTGTGATCTGTGCTGCAGTGCACACAGGTTTAGAACCCAAGCAGTATTTTATTTTTGGTGACTATCGAATAGGTTGAAAAGCCTACTGGCTACTTAATCCCCTTCCGGAAACCTACAGTGTTCTTCCTCTGTGGATATTATGAAGCCAACAGAGGTTGCCCCAATGACCAAGGAATATGGGTGGCGTTGGCAACTTAGATGCAAATATGTGTTTCTAGTCTTCAACAAATGAAAGATTCTTAAGCCTCGTAGACACGATCGGATTTTCATCGGACAAAGCGTAGGACTTTTGTCTGAAGGGCGTTGGCCGTTAACTTGTATTGTATACAAACGGCAAAGAAATGTCGGCCAATAGGGATGAGCTCCGCCGCGTTCGCACACTCCATGTGCAGAGCCCGCCAGGAAGTCAGCACTGCGCTAATCACAGGCAATGAGACATTTCCCGATCTCTGCAACCGCGCATCCAGACAATGTCTCACTGCCTGTGATCAGCCCAGTGCAGCCTTCCTGGCGGGCTCTGCACATGGACTTTACGAACACGCCGGATCTCAGCCCTATCGGCAAATAAACCCAAAACTACATGTTTTTCCGGCTCTTTAGCGCCACCCTTTGGGCAAATTCTGCTAATGTTGTGTTATGGTGAGCATTGCTTCTGAGCATGCGTGTTTGTACTTTGAAGTTTTGTCCAAAGGACTTGTGTACACATGATTGGATAAACCAACCGCACACATTTGTTGTCAGACAATTTTAAAGCAGCATGCAAATCCCACATTTGTCTGCGGAAAATCCAACAAAAATTGTCCAATGGCTCATACAAATAGTCAGATTTTCCGACAACAGCCTGACATCACACAATTCCCGTCGGATTTTCCGATCGTGTGTACGAGGCTTTAGTCTGCAAGTGATTCACACTTCCTGGACCCCCATAATTAAAATATTTATTTCATACGTTTTCTCCAATTCCGGGTTTCAGAAAGAAGTAAATTATTGAGATATGGTAACCAGAGAACAGTGAAGCTCTTCTTTTTTTAATTTTTTTCTTAGTTACTAAAGGTGAACTTTGTGTGATGGTAAGAAATGGTTATAACTCCTGTAATTTTTTTTTTGTCTGTGTGGCTTGTGCATTTGTTGGGGAGATCGGCCTTAACTTTCTGGCCAGTGAAGTCTCTCCAAAGGCACACAGTGAAAAATACCTGACGTGGGTTCTAACTGTTCATACTTTATCAAGAAAAAATATATATTGCAATAATTTTACTAGAGGTATGTCATTAGTCTAATGCAGCGTTTCTCATCTCCAGTCCTCAAGGCGCCCCAACAGGTCATGTTTTCAGGCTTTCCATTAATTTGCACGGGTGATTTGATCAGTTTCACTGCCTTAGTAATTACCACAACCGTTTCATCTGAGGGAAATCCTGAAAACTTGACCTGTTGGGGCGTGGAGTTGAGAAACACTGGTGTAATGTATATCCGCCTGCCCTAGTCTTAGAGCTTCATATAAACCTTTTTTTGTTTGTATCTGTTACACAATTTTTCCTGGTAAATGAACTCTTATGTGCCTCACTATGATTGCACAGCACTTGGCAACACTAATCCAGGATGTTGAACAGGACATTGTCACAGCCTTCGTGGAGGCCCGTAAGGAAGTGTGGAATGAGATTTTCAGGATGAGTTATTAGTCATGTTGAGCAATACTTACTGTTGCATCTCTTCTGTTCATTGGAAGATTATGCAAATTCTGGTTCCCCGCAGACTAGAGAGTAACATCTGTGCTTTTTACCCGTACACTGACTGTTAAATCAATACCAGTTGGCGGTTTCCTAAAAGCCAAAGATAAAAATAAAGTCCCAAAACAATCTATGCCAGAAGGCATATTGTGCACGCATGAGGTTAAAATATATTTCTCTTATCGTCCATGGACGGACACAGCTCCTTAAATCTTGACAAGTGGGTTATGTTCCCTGTTTACAGGAGAGGACTAGGCAGAAACATGTTAAATAGTTAAATACATGTTACATTAACAGAGTTGAACAGCCCCGCCCAGGGGGCGGTCCCTCCAGACATAACCCTCCTCACTGCAGCTTGCAGCCTCAGTTTCGTTCTGCCTAGCAAAGGAGAAGGACGTATGGCTCCCTTTGGGCCCAGCGCCCTGAGGAGAAATTTTATTTTATTTTACTTTACTTTTTCTTGAAGAATCTTCTTTCAACTGTTGGCTGAGAGACAGGCTGGATATTATAGATCCTTGTAGTCTACTCAGTCCGACCAGCAAGCGTGGGCACACCTTTGCAAAGAGGCTTGGTCTGCCACGCCATACCTCATGACTCCTGAGGTGGCCGGTGAGCTTTGCTCCGAGGTCCACATATGACTGGGCTGTGGTGTTGTCTCACTCACAGTGGACCGGGCCGACAGCTACCTCCATTTCGGTTGTAGTTCTGTCAGGAATGCGTCAGCGAGTCCTCGCTTGGACGGGTAAGTACAGTCCCTCCTGCTTCGGTGGGTTGGTACAGCTGGGCATTCCTGGGGTTCGGGGGTCCCTTCCCCTTACTTCCCTGCTCCTTTCCCTTGCTGCATTGCTAACATTGCCGCTGTCAGGGGGGAGGGGGCCTTCCTGAGGGGACTGTGTTATCTGGCCTGTGCTTTTTCTTTTTTGTATTGGGCTTTCCTGTGAGGTAAAAAGCCCTGTGATGAGCACAGATGTTTATGATTATACTTCAGCAGACGCTGACTGATTGGTGACACCTGTAACGGTTTTGCTTTTTATGCTGTATCTGTGTCTTATCCTTAAATAAAACAGCCCTATGAGGCTTTTCCTGTTTAAACACAGGTCCCTGCAAAAGTTACCTCACGGTTCTTTTCCTCTCACAGACAGCACTGGGCAGTCTCCTCCTGAGGTGAGTCCCCTGGTTACCCCTGGTCAGCGCAGCAAGTGGGTGAGAGGCCCTGAATAGGGCTCTAGGAGCTTTTGTCTATTTGTATGGACAGGTGTGCATATTATAATACACACTATATGTAAATATTGGAGTCAGTATCTGGGTCCTTCCCCACATGCTGGTGGTGGCAGCAGGTGTTAGCACCTGGGATTCCCACAGAGTTTTTATTGTTAGTCCTGGACACAGTTTGTGCCAGGGTGGGGGTGGACTGCGGGCGGGCGGTAAAAGAGTGCCCCCTTCCCCCGTTATCCCCTGGGGAATGCTCTGTTATGGAGCCATGGACTAGGTACCTAGTTAAAAAAAAAAAAAAAAAAAAAGGCAGAATAAGGCATTTATGGGTGCGCTTTTTACTGCTGCAAGGGACTCTCCTAAGCTGCATAGTGCAGCTGGGTTTCCGCTGAGGGCTCGGTCTTTTTTGGATCACACAAATCAGACCGCTGTGTAGGTTTTTTCCTTCTGTGCCCTTCTTTGATAATTTCTGAGATGCGGAATGAGAAAAGCCACTGAGGGCTTTTGTAGTCCCTCACCGCCTGGCGGGAACCCCCGCTTGTATGGATCTGACTGATAGAAGATCCGAAGTACTGACCCGTTCCATGTTTACCATGCTGGGGTCTGGCTTGCGGCCTATTGTGGCCACTACACTGGGGTCTCAGTGGTCGCTGGCGCTATTTTTTGGGAGATTTTTCAATTACATTGAAAACTCCCATTGGCGCCCATTTTGTCGTAGCCACGCTATGGCGCAGCTTACATTGTGCTGGCCTTTTTCCTGTGGCCGCGTTCTGAACGCTCGGCGGCCATCTTGGAGTAGTCCTGACCCCTAGTGCTGTATACAACTCACAGAGTGAGCATTTTGCACCAGACAGTGGAGGAGCACCGACTCTCTCCTGAGGTTATTAGCCTTGCGGACCAGCTGGTCCAGGGCCTCATATAGGTCTGTGATGCTTCATTGAATGCTGCGCCCTTGTTATCCAGGGCGTCTGTTTCAGAATGGTTTTATGCACACGGTGGTGTAGTGCTTAACTCCATTACTTGGCAGCAAAAGAGTCATTGGTTCGAATCTGCACACTGACGCCAATCTGCACACTGACGCCAATCTGCCTGGAGCTTGCATTGTCGCTCCCTGTGTCTGTGTGGGTTTCCTCCGGGTACTCCGGTTTCCTCCAAAGACATGTGTGCATACACCTACATAATATACATACACACTATGTGTGTGTATTATTTAGGGGCAACCCTCCCAGGCCGTCAAAGGCCCAGCTGGGGGACTAATCTGTCCCTGGGTGCATAAGCCGATCACGCCGGCACCCAAATCCTGCCAATGTATATAGCCTTCCCTCCCTGTCTCTAGGTGGGAGGGGCGGCTTGCAGGTTCACAATTCAGTGAAACCTCCCTGCTCTCCGACTAGTGGGTCTGCGAGGTGGTCTCTTCGGAGTACTAGATAGGGTTTCCTCCTATCCACAGAACAAAGTTCTGTCCTTGTGTCTTCCCCTCCCGGCACGTCGGTCTGCCTTGGGCAGTGTGGGATTTGCTAAGCTGCAAGGTAATTTTACCTTTCCTGCAGGACGAGAGTTTTGGGGTTTTCTATGGGCCTCAGGCCCTAAATACCTTTGTGAACGTCGGGTAGTTCCGCATGGAATCCATTTATTCGGTGGTAGCTGCGCTTCATCCGGGGGATGTCCTGACGTCCTCGGACATCAGGGACGCATACATGCATGTCCCGTTTTGCACATGTCACAGTGTTTTTTTCTGTGCTTCGTGATGAGAGAAGGGTCTCTGTCAGCCTGTGGCCCTCCCTTTTGATCTGGCGTCAGCACCATGGGTTTTCAGCTAGGAGCTCGCACTTATTTGAATTTTGTTGGGACAGCGAGGCTTTGCCTCATTGGCTACTTTGACGACTTTCTTCTGAGAGCAGCTTCTGTCTCCGACCTAGTGGATGGGTTATTCCCATTCAGACCCTCCGAAGATTCGGGTGGATGGTAAACGTTTAGGCCAGAAAGTGTAGCTCAGTGGCAGCAAGCCTGCCCTACATGTGTGCGACCCAGGGTTCAAATTATGGGCATGCTAGGTTCCGACTCAGCGTTGGAGTATCTAGTGTTGATCCAGACTCCTCAGTGGCAAAGGTCCTTCTTCCCCTGGAGAAATTGCAGACTCTTCAGTCTGCGGAGAAGGTATTGGCATCACGCAATCGGTCTTCTCTCCGGGCGCCTGCTGGTTCAGGGTCTGTGGGTAGCCTCCTTCAAGGTGGTACTGTATGCCCAGTTCCACACCCTGGTTTTCCAGTGGAACTACTGTCCAGGTGGTAAAAATCTCTTGTCTCTGAAATCATTAGATTCCTGTGCGCCACCTAGTCAGAGTCTCTCTGAGTTGGTGACAGAGATTCCCGACTCTTCGGTCCGGGAAGTTGTTCCTTCCTTCCAGTAGTCGGTGTTTACGACGAATGCCAGCTCACGGGTTGTGAACCTGGAGGTTCACAAAACTGGGGGGTCCAGTCGGCCCTGAGTCGCTGGACTTGCGTGGACCTATGACCACACCTCCTTGAATGTGTCTGGTCTCGGTAGCTACCCAGGGTCGGGCCTGGCTAGTGCCTGGTGGAAGACCGCCTGGGAATACCAGGTGCTGTCTACTGTTCATTGTCCTACTATTTTAGGCGATCAGGCTATGCTTCTCCTTGTGGTCGACCAATCTGGTTTCAGCCGGACAACGCCACGGCCGTGGCTTCAGTCTACCATCAGGTATGCCGGCAGGCAGACTACTGGAGTCGCCAGATGCTGGACCAGGGCGACTGGTCTTTGTGCTTAGGGTGTTTCGGCTCCCTTGCAGGAGGTGAGCCTCACATGGCATGGATCTCCTGGCAGCTTGTCTCCGCCGCAAGGGTGTCAGTTAGTGGCCAGGTCTAGTGATCTTGTACAGACGCGTCAGTCGCACTGGTGGCCCTGTGTTGTCTGTATCGGTGATTTTTTGCCATTCCTCCATGGTAGTTGCTTCCTCGGCCGCTCCACAGAGTGGATGCTGAGGAGATCCCGATGATTCTAATCGCTCCAGATTAATCTCGGCGTCCTTGGTACGCTGATATCGGGCGCCTGGTAGCGGAGGCACCCTGGCGATTGCCAGGGCAGGAGGTTCCTGTCTCAAGGTCCCATACTTCCTCCTGTTGTACAGTCACTGACTTGCTTAACATGGTTATTGGAAGCCAGACTTTAGGTGACCAGGGTCTGTCTGACTCGGTCATCTCAACAGGGCACCGTAGTCTTCTTCCGGAGGATCTACCGTCGCACCTCTCTTGGTGCGAAGGGATGGAGTGACGTCCACGGGCGTACTTTCAATGTCCAGGGTCCTGCTGTTTTTAAAGCTTGGATTGGATCTAAAAATTGCTTAAAGCACCGTTTGGGGGCAGATTTCAGCCTTGGCTGTGTTCTTTTAGTGGCCTTTTTGCGGCCCGTTCCCTGGTGGGTCCCCTTTTTTTGTGTGCAAGGGGTTTGTCATATACTTTCCCCTCTTGGCCCATCTCTTCCCCCATGAGTTTTGACTCTGGTGCTCTCGGTTCTTCAGGAACCTTCCTTTTGGAAACATCAGAGAGATTTTCTCTTGACACTATCTCAGAAGGTGGCCCCTTTAGTGGCCTTTACCTCTGTTAGAGGGGTTTCTGAGTTGGCGGTCTTGTCTTTCAAGCCGCCATGCTTGATCCCCCATAAGGATTAGGTGATGGTGCGCCCGCGACCTTCCCTTCTTCCGAAGGAGGTTTCGGCCTTTCATACTTTAGGCGTGGTACGCGCTTTGCGGGTATACCAGCCTACTACGGCTCCATTTCGGAGCTTCTGACACTCTTTTGTGTCGGTGTCTGGTCCACAAAAGGGCCTGGCGGTCTCGTCGACCACCATTTCTCGGTGGATCGGGCAGGCCGTCATACAGGCCTATGCTCCTAAGGGCGGGCCCCCCTTTCCGGTCACGGCACTTTCGACCAGGGCAATTGGTGCTTCCTGGGTTTTTTTTTCCCGACATCATGCGTCGGTCTCACAGGTGTGCGAGGCGGCGATTTGCTCGTCCGTTCACGCTTTTTCCAGAATTTACATGGTTGCTGTGAGTGCATCTTATGATGTTTTTTTCAGCCGCTAGTTTTTGCCGGCGGCTGTTTAAAGTTGCACCTCCTCCGTTGAGGAGCTCTGCTTGTTTTGGGGTGAAGTTAAAATTGTTTTTACTGATATATTTCCCACCCCTCGTTTTTTGACACTGCTTGGGGACGTCCCACTTGTCAAGATTTAAGGAGCTGTGTCCGTCCATGGACGATAAGAGAAAATAGGATTTTTTGTACTCACCGTAAAATCCTTTTCTCTGAAGTCCATGGACGGACACAGCTCCCACCCCTCCTTTTTAGGTTTGTACTGCTTGTTACGAACTGAGGCTGCAAGCTGCAGTGAGGAGGGTTATGTCTGGAGGGACCGCCCCCTGGGCGGGGCTGTTCAACTCTGTTAATGTAACATGTATTTAACTATTTAACATGTTTCTGCCTAGTCCTCTCCTGTAAACAGGGAACATAACCCACTTGTCAAGATTTAAGGAGCTGTGTCCGTCCATGGACTTCAGAGAAAAGGATTTTACGGTGAGTACAAAAAATCCTATTTTTTGTGTTTCTTAGATGGAGAAGCAGAGCCGAAAAAGCTACAAGATTTAAACCCCAGCATGAATAAGCCTGTGGTAAGTATATTCTTATTTTATATTATGCAGAAATGTACACCTGTCACCATTGCAGTCCATGCTTTGTTTTTCTTTTATCAAGGAACTTCTTTTTTTTAACCGATTGCCGACCTCCGCACACACTTCTATGTCGACAGAATGGCACGGCTAGGCAAATGGGCGTATGTCTACGTCACCTTTAATTTGCCGGCCGCGTGGACGTGGACGTGACCGCGGGACCTGCAGACTCGATGTCCGCCGCTGTCCCGCGGTCGGGTCACAGAGCTGACGCACAGGGAGATGTCAGTGTAAACACACCTCCCCGTTCTTCCTAGTGACATGTCACTGATAATCTTTTCCGTCTAACGGTTAGAAGCACTCCCTAGGGCACACTTAACCCCTTCAGTACACCCTACAGGTTAACCCCATCACTGCCGGTGTCATTTTTACAGTAATTGGTGCGGTTTTATAGCACTGATCGCTGTAAAAATTACACTGGTGTCAAAAGTGTCCGCCATAATGTCGCAGTCACAATACAAATTGCTGATTGCCAACATTACTAGTAAAAATTTTTTTTATAAAAATGCCATAAAACTATCCCCTATCTTGTAGACGTTTATAACCTTTGCGCAAAAAAAAATGTAGAAGGCTACGTATCGGCCTAAACTGAGGGGAAAAAAATTATATATATATTTTGGGGATATTTATTATAGCAAAAAGTAAAAAATACTGCATTTTTCAAAATTGTTGCTCTATTTTTTTCTATAGCGCAAAAAATAAAAACTGTGGAGGTGATCAAATGCCACCGAAATAAAGCTCTATTTGTAGAAAAAAAGGACGTATATTTGGTTTGGGAGCCGCGTCGCACGACCGCGCAATTTTCAGTTAAAGCGACGCAGTGCCGAATCACAAAAAGTGGGCAGGTCTTTGGCCAGCCAAATGGCCCAGGGCTTAAGTGGTTAATGAGGTAATGCTCCATTAATTAGGACTAATGGTCTTATGGAGAGTGTAAGGCTTTACACTCTCCATAAATAAACGACTATAAACATGGCGCAGCACGCTACGCACGTGCACAGTAGGGTACCGGCTGTAAAGCAGCAAGGCTTTACTGCCAGTTTTCCCCAGCCAAGATGGCGGCAGCAGCACCCAAGAGCCGATTGAAAAATCTGCTCGGGTGAAGACCCCACTGGATCCGTAGGCAGCTAAGCGGCCCTAATATTAAAAGTCAGCAGCTACCGTATTTAAATTGTTCTGAAGGAGCCTGGAGCTCCACTTTAACTGATTGCAACTGCCCATGCAGCTTTATTCTCTTTGCGGGACTGTTTGGGGAAGCTGCGAAAGTAAAGAAAAATATTATAGATAGGCATGTGAAATTTAAAAGTGAATTCATACATACTGTCATCGGTCAAATGTATTGTTTATCGGTTTTTGCAATAATGGCCATGTAAAGTTCACATCTCTGTTTTGTGTGTAGCCTGGTTCAGTGGATCCCGTCTCAGACAAAACACAATTTAGGACCAGCTAAATAGGGAAGTACAGACACCTTACAGTGCTGATCGCTATGAAATTTATATTTAACAAATATACACTTATACAGGCTCCCAAGTACATTATCAAGTATGTCACTTTTATTGAGGGCTCTCTTTTATTTATGCTGTGCACCAGGGCTCAAGTCCTGCGGGAACGCATGGGAACGGAGTTCCTGCACTTTTTTCACAGCAGGAACGCAGTTCCCTTTGCAGGACTAGAGCAGCCGAGCCAATCCTTCACTAAGCGGCGATGCCCAGCTCGAGTCACTGTCAGGGGCAGGCGAACTTTAGTATTCCTTTATGTTACTGGCCACTTCCTGTATATGGATTCATCGGGTAGTGTGCGGGTATTCCGTCACTGCCTCAATGCCGCAATGTCTCCTGGGAGCTTTTGTCATTGTTCTCAGGAGACATTGCGGAGGTCTGCCACGAGTTATCGCGGGATTTGGAAAGAACTTAGTTATTTCTATAAAAAAACATGCGGTTTAGTAATTATGCCTATGAGCGTATCATTTTTTTTTTTTTTTTGTGGGGGAGTGGATCTTGGGTGGGAGTTTCCTCACTTTTTCCCCATGATTTTACCCCTGCTGTGCACAGTAAATCTGTGTATATTGAAGCTGCAGCCTTTTTATACTCTCATCTGAGATATTTGGTTGCTACAAGTGTCTGGTTTTCTGTGTGCTTCATGCGGGTATTTAAGGACACAAGTTCAATCCAGTGGCATGACTTCATCTCATTAACAATGCATACTTCAGAGGCACTTCCTGAATAATCGAATAATATGGCGATTCTTTTCAGTTTCCCACTCTTATCAAAAGCCAGATGCCCTGGAACACTTTTTTCCCTTAACAAATATATTTGGTTTTTGTTTTGACAACCATAAGCACCTTGTTTTATGTTCAATATGATTCATTTGAAGAATCATTACAAACTTTGAAATATGGGTTTAAAAACATAATGATTAAAGCAAAAATATAGCTGTCTACTAAAAAAAAAGTCCCACTTGTATCTTTCAAATGTTAACCATTATCCGGAGATCCTTGGTTTGTTGATATATTGTGCATCATAAACGGTTGCAATATATTTTTATTATGAATACTATTTTTTAAGAAAATTTTAGTTTTCGCTTTTTATTTTTTGCAGTACTGCTGATCCCCTTCAGCCACTTTTGCAGCCACCTTTTGTCTCAATGTTATTTCTCCAGTGGCAGTTAAATGCCACTAGTCAGGCTAGGCTTCCTAATGGTGTTGGCAGGGAAATGTGCCTTATAATCTCTGCCATTGGACCATGTGACAGTATAACAATGTAGAAGAGCAGTTGAGAGACGGTGACAGAACTTGTTCACCCCATAACAGAAAGTGCCTGAACAGGGTCCTTATTTTAATGAAAACTGCTGATTTATAAAGGTTGAAATTGTAACATGGTAAA
This sequence comes from Rana temporaria, assembly GCF_905171775.1. Classification (NCBI taxonomy): domain Eukaryota; kingdom Metazoa; phylum Chordata; class Amphibia; order Anura; family Ranidae; genus Rana; species Rana temporaria. The sequence goes on from NC_053497.1 coordinate 61,648,981, forward strand.
GTTGTTCTAAAGGCTCAGCCTGTTTTATCTTACTGCATTCTTTGCAGTACGGTAAAACCTGTCCCAGTAATTGTATCGCCCCATCAAAACCGTCCTATCTTAATCCAGCACTGTACCCATCTGCAACAATTCGCTCTTCTCTCTGCTCACAAAGGCAGCAGCGGGAGCCACTTATTTCCTGGTGCTGTCAGTCAAATCCTGTGAGCAGAGGGTGGAGATGAGCTGCGCTGTGTCTGTCATTAGATGTAGACGGGCCAGCTCAGGCTTGTGCCCCCAGTTGCGTTCCCATAGGAAGCGACTTCCTGTGGTGGTGCACTGGGAAAGGGAGGTTAGTGGGGGACCCCAGAAGAGGAGGTTCGGGGCCACTCTGTGCAATACCCATTGCACAGAGCAGGTATGTGTGTAATGTTTGTTATTTTTCACACAAAAATATTAGCCTTTACAAATGCTTTAAAGCGGAATTAAACTTAAAAAAATAAATAAAAGCTTATAGGGTTTTTATTATAAAAGGGGCCCTAGTGGTCTCTTCTGTTCTAAAAGGGTCTCTCTGCCGGTCAGTGGTAATATACACTGAGCCTTGCATGGTCTGTGCCTTGATGAAGTGACTCCAGTGGTAATGCACAGGAGTGACATCATCGCGGACGGCCATCAAGCAGATCAATAGAGTGAACCCAGAAGACCGGGCAGGGATGGAAGCACTCACGGAGGCCTTTGTTTGACAGGTAAGTCTGCCATAATGGGCTAAAATACAGTGCATATGTATTAATTTTTTATACCCTGATCTCACTTTCTCCTACAATTAATGATGATTGTTTCCAATCTAGCATAAAGTTTCCCTGTTTTTTTTATTTTTAATTCTTAGGTTTCCAGCTTGGAAGCAAGGTCTGCTTTGTTATCATGGAGTGTTCAGATTGCTTCTGAAAACAGAGAGAGTCCCACGACTCTCCTATCAAGATTTGTATATGATGTGACTGTGTCCAACAATGGCAAAAATGGAAAGTTCAAGCCTGCCTACTCGTGAGTACATGCTGCATCTGACCTGCTGCTTCGTTCAGAACTAGTATAGGGAGGTGATAATTTCAGTGCACAGAAGACTACTTTAATTTACACAATGCCTACCGGACCAGTAAGCGTGAAGACATTGAAACGATAAGAGCCAGCAGTATATAGTATTTTGGTGGCTATAAAAAAATGATCCGTGAAAGCATGTGGTGTAAGGAAATCCTAGATGCGTTTGTAAAGCTCTACTTATTTAAAGCGGTGTTCCGGGCAAAAAAAAAAATATTAAAAGCCAGCAGATACACATACTGCAGCTGCTGGCTTTTAATAAGACACTTAGCTGTCCAGCGATGCCGGCACCGCAGCTGATGTTTTCATCAGCCGTCGGGTGCTGTCGCTGCCATTGCGGGTAAGGGAACCCAACAGTGTAGCCTTTCGGCACCTACTGCGCATGCATGAGGCACCGCTCCTCTCTCCTATTGGCCTGGCAGCTGAGGGAGGAGGAGGTAACCCCACAGTGACGTCACGGGGCAAGGACCGGATTCCTGGAAGTCCCTGTCCCCCCTCCCCCGAAAGGTGCCAATTGTGGCACCAGTGGGGGGGGGGGCGGTTCGGATGAGCGGAAGTTCCACAGTAGGGTGGAACTCCACTTTAATTTTTCTTACCTGGCAAAATAAAGTGGCTGTCTCCAAGCCGCTTGAAACATGGAGTGCCACTAAGTGTTTGTAAAAAAAAATTGTTCCTATAAAGATTGTACTTTAGTGTATGAACAGTATTATAGGATTTTAAACTTGCAGAATTTAGTGGTACACTTTTCATATGCACATCTGCAGTTATTAGTATCTTTTTTATATTATATGTGATTTATAAAAGCAGACATAACCTGTTCAGCCCTCCATCTTTTGTTTCATCCTTTTAGTTTTAATAACACCATCTCACTATACAGTAGGGTTTTACCATACATCAGCAATCCTTACCTGCTGTTTACGTACATTTATATCATAGCACACCCCCACAGTCTTCTCTTAAACTCCCTCAATCCAGCTGTTGCTCACTTGATTGCGCAGCTGCCTGTCTAAAATCTTCGGGGTCTGGACTTGTGCATGGGCTATGCATCAAATGGCTGGACATTTAAGTCAGAGATATCTCTCTTAATCGGTAGCAGCGCAGTGTAAGACTAGGGGTAGAGTGCAGTGGGGGAGAAAAAAGTATGGATAATGAAACACAGCCACCATTGGTTCTCAAAGTATAACTGCAGAAGTTTAACAACAAGCTACACCCCAAAGTTTTACCTCCAAGAACATTGTTTGTATTAGCTTTGGATGGAGTACAAAAAGAGGGTTGGAACCGCTGTCAGTTTTTACCACTCCTTGTGGCCCTTTTGGGGGAGATGTCTCTTCGCTCCCTGTTCTTGAGAATGTTGTCATCGGGGCAAGACATGAGAGGCAGCTTTTAAAAGTGACCCAGACAGCTTTTTATTTTTTATTGTAGACTATGGAAAATTGATGAATGATTGCTTCCCAGTGGATTTTCCTTCTGTTTTGGTGACTTTTTTCTCTCATCAAGCTTCGCCAGCAGTAACAATCTGAATAAAGATTATGGTGGTAGCAGGGTATCGTGTGAAGTCTATGTGTTGTTCTTATTAGCAGGTCTAACTTCCATACAGTGTCAAAAGCTAGCTTTACATACATATTTGTAAATTGTATCTTAAAAATAACTATTTGCTAGTCAGTATGCACAGGGAGGATATGTACTATCGCTGTATTGGAGAAGGGCCTCTGATTTCTCCTGTATTGAATTGTATTGTAACTGTACTGTCTGCCCTCATATTGTAAAGCATTGTGCAAACTGTTGGCGCTATATAAATCCTGTAAAATAATAATTATTATTTTTATATAGAGGAGAAGCTACGACATGTACACTGACTGACCTTCGACCAGCAACCGACTATAATGTCAGGTATGTACCTACAGGCACTATCTTATAGATAAAACTTGATATGGGCTTGTGCTGAGCAAACCATTTATTTAGCTATATTTGGGACAAGTATTTTATACACTTTACATGTGTGTAATTC